>NC_056734.1:678341063-678463563 GCF_019279795.1 Protopterus annectens | reverse complement strand
TGTAATAGCCCATTGCAGGTTGCAGGGCATTCACATTTTCCCATACTTAGATGACTGCCTTATTTTAAAAATTATTTTACAAATTATCATGAATATCTGCCTTGGGTAAAAAAACCTTTCTGTGTCTGGGATTTCAGGTGAACATAGAGATATATTCTCTCATTCCATCTCATAGGATAGTGTTTCTGAGACATGTCTTGGGTGCAGCCCTCATGATGGCTTCTCTTTCTTAGGACAAAATGAAATGCTACAAGGAACAGTTTCTGATATTTTCCAACCAGACTTTGGCATCTTCCAAACAATATCTCAGAATCTAGTTTTATGGCCTGTACAATTCTCATGATTCCTTTGACCAGACTTCATATGAGGAAAATGCAATGGTTCATCAGATCAGTCTGGATCCAGCATCAGCATCCCTTTTCATTTCTGTCCCAGTAAAGTGCTGGGTTTTGTAAAATGGGAATTACTCAGATGGATGAATCAGTTGTATCTCAACTCAGGTCTCTTTTTCCCTTTCAGTTCCTAATCAGACTGTAATCACAGATGCCTCAGACTTTGCTTGGGAAGCTGCATCGAAGGAAGTACAAGTCCAGGATATGTGGAACAATCGAGACAAATTAAAACACATAAATGTCAAAGAAATGATGGCATTAATTGATACTCTCAGAACTGTGAACTATCTTTCAATTCTAGGCCCAATTACAGATGACACCACAGTGATATGGTTTATGAACAAACAGGGAGGAACCAGATCCTACTATCCTTGCAGATTAGCTATGAGTGCCTGTGAACTACTAATTCAGCACAACCTGACCATACAGGCTACTTACATGCTATCAGAGCAGAAATGTAATAGCATACCAGCTTAGCAGGATCAGAACAGACCCTCTGTGAATGGAAGGTCTGCCTAGTGGTCTTCCAGGAATTGATCCCCTTGTGGGGAACACCTCAAGTAGGTCTGTTTGCCTACTTTCAGAACAGAAACAAACTGCCTGAAACTATTTGCTTCAGGGCTCACTGCATGAAGGCATAGAAGAAATGAACCTTTTCATTCTCATGGACTGGAATGTTTCTTTATGCATTTACATTGATTCCTATGATAACAAGTATTCTTCTAAAGATTTAGAAGGACTCTCCAAAGAGGACACTGGAGACTCCATTTTGGCACAGGAAACAGTGATTCTCATTCTTTTTCAAATTGGTCAAGAGTAACTGCCATATGGACGTACTCATATGGGAGAGGGTTGTTTGATATACCCCAGCCTTCAATTTCTTCAGCCACTGCCTGCATGATAGAATTTTAATACCTTTAAAGCACCTGTTTTCTGAGGATGTGCAGTAGGTGTTAAAGGAGGCTAAGAGCCTTGCTACTGGAAAATCATATTTGGATAAGTGGAAAAGATTTTCTAGTTGGTGCCAAAGCAAGAATCAGGATCCCTGTAAGTCCTAGGTGCCTCTGATTTGATAGTATTTGTTTGGCCTTTCTCACACTTCTGTCAAGATTTACCTCAGTCATTTCTTCTTGTCTGCCCATGAATCCTCTCTTTCTACCCTGCTTGAAGTCAAAAGTTTGAAAGAAGTTTTACACTGTAATGGAGAAACTTATATTTTCCTTTTTATCTCCCTTTTTTCTATCCAGAACAAAAAAAGAGGAGAAAGAATTTTATACAATGCAACTCAGATGCTACGTTGACAGGACAAAAAAAATCTTCAGGAATTTTATTCAACTGTTTATTTCATATGAAGGTAAGAAAAAAGGACAGTGAGTGTCAATGCAGACAGTTTCTAAATGGTTGGTTGAGGGTATTGTTCTTTTGTTACTCTCACTGCAACAAGTCACTTCAGGATAAGATCAGGGCCCAGTCTACCAGGGTTTTGGCTACTTCTGAGGCTATTTAGAAAGGGGTGGACTCTAAAAATATACTAGAGGCAGCAACTTGGTTATAAGTGCACGCCTTTACAAATTAGATTCTTTCTCTAGGTCCAGGGCAGGTATTGCTAGGACTATTCTTCAGGGGCCCAAGGGCTATAATCCTTCTCCCCCTTTCTTTCTAAGCTCTGGTATTCATCCTATATAGCTTATTTATTTATTTTACATTTGTTGGCCGGATTTGTCCAGTTGAGCTGATAGCCCTTTTTCAGCGGAGGCCTGGGGAGATATGTTCCACAAAAATTACAATGACATTTGTAACTGAAAATAGTATTATAACCAAAAATATTAACATTTTCAAGTTGAAAAAAGTAAAAGCATAAAAATTATTTACAGAGTTTAAGTTGATCTCTAATTTAAGATGTGTACAAAAACAGTATACAGAGTTTGTAAGTACAGCCAAGTGTAGTTAGAGTTAGTGAGGATCCTACAGATAGTAAAGCAAGCAGGAATATTTTAAGATTGAGTGACAGGTAATTACCTAGAAAAAGATGACTAAGAGAGCTGACAAATAATAGAAATGACCAATGAGAGCAGAGAGTAGGCTATTTAGGAGAGGGAGACAGTTTATGGAGGGTGAGTACAGTGGTATACTGTTACTGTTGTTAGGCTACTGTAACCATGATCTAATGATGATGAATATAGTACACTTGTATAAGTAAACAGTAGATGTTTCAATAGATCACGATTGCAGTACAAACACCTTTGTTTTTTTCCTTTATGCCAGGGTATGTTTTTGTGTCATTCATTTTTTCTCCTAACAATACCATTCTGGCAGGACTCTAGCTTCCCTTGTTCAGAGTCAAGAAATTCTTGAAGGTTTGGTAGACTAATCACTGACTTTATGCCATTTTCCTTAAGATGTACAATGGTTAGGACATGAGGAAGTTTTCCTAAACCTTTGAAAGCTGGCTGGTCTTTAAATCGCTGATAGGATATGTTCCATTTAACTTAGGCTACTGCAACAGTGATTCGTTAGAACATCTACTGTTATAGTAAGTTTACTTACACAACTGTAGTTCTTAGTAGCTTGTGTTCTTACCACAATTTTGCAACAAATGAGAGCATAAATTGTATTCCCTTAACATTTGCAGACATCTAAGATTTTACTTAAACCTCATTAAAGATATAAGGAAATATAAATAGCTTTTCATTTCCTATGCACCCACTAAGTTTGGTCAGAAGGTCATCAAAGTCACTTTGTCCAAATGTAAGCCTACAACATACTCTACAAGGTCAATGTCTACTTTCTCAGCTTATTCAGATATCTGCCACTGGATGACATATGTGCTTCTTGTCTATACCCTTTTACAGGACACCATGTTAAATGTTATCTCAAGGTCCACGTCTTCCTTCGGGGCTTCCATCCTCCATGCTGTTCGGTCATGATGCCACCTAAGCAGTACTGCTGTGTTGCAGCCCTGTCATTGCAGTATATGGACTGCTCATGTCAGATACAAATGTTATGTCCTTACTATAACGCTAGCTCTTCATATCTGTGTCTGTACACTGCAACATTCTCACCTGCCTTTCCCCTGCTTAGTTCCTTTTACTTCTGTACCAATGTTGTGGACATATAGGAAGGAGAAAAACTCCAAATTATTACAAAACATTTTAAAAACAATAATTTTATAATCTTCAAAAATAAAACAAAAACATCTGCAGTTTAAATAATTTTAACAAATTAGTGATAGTATAAAACATTAGTTAAGAAATTATACAAGTTATATAACAATCATTTAATATTTACAGAAATTTTAGCCAGTTTGTAGAGAAATTAAAGGTAAGTTAGTCTAATACAAACAAGAATTGCAACATAAAGTGAGGGAAAAACAGGCTTATGATATATTTAGAGAGAAAGTCAGGGAACAGAATCTGATAGAAGTAAGGAAGTAAGTGAGAAGGGAGAGTAGGGAGATGTAAGGAATAAAAAGTTATTTGTTCACATTTAGGGATATAGTTTATCCTGGTTTTGAGCAAGAACAGAGCTGGATTCATTTGAAAGATGGAAAGGAGGGTATTGACCTGATGGATGCAGGTAAGGAGTTCCAGGCCTTATCAACATTGTACAACTATAGACAATGCCCAGCAGATTTGATAGGTTTGAAGACAGACGGGAGTTTTTGGTCACTGGATCACAATGACTGACTGGGAACATAGTTGTGTAGAATGTTCTTTAGTGCTGGAGAGGCAGATGGATGCTGGTTAATTTTTATAGGTGGTAAGAAGCTGCATATATATTAGTTGATGAGGCAGTTCTAACCAATTTAGGATTTTTAGTGCTATACAGTGGTGGGTACTGAAAAGGTTATTTGCTGCAAATTAAGCAACTTTATTTTAGCATCGTTCAAGTTTTAATTTGTGTGAAGCCTGGAGGTTAGTAAGGATGGGAACACCATAAAGAAGTGTGGGGAGGATATAAGTAGTGCCATGTATAGGTTTTAGTTGTGTCAGTAAGAAAGTTTTTGGTTCTGTAAAGCATCCCTAGCTTTTGATGAGTTTTTCTTATCCAGTTTTGTATATGCAGGCCAAATGCAAGTTTATCATCCACTATCACCCCTAATAATCTGCTATGAGATGTGACTTCAATGGCTATATTATCAAGAGAGAGGACATTAAATTTAGTTTTTTTTCATGAGAGAGGAATTGTGTGGAAAAAAGGAGTAGTTTGGTCTTTTTGGGGTTGAGTATGAGATGTGAGTTACGAAGCCATGTTTCAGTGGCAGCTAAAGCTTCCTGAGTAATTTTTTGGAGGTGTACCATGTTGTCAGATGTGCAAATGAAAGTGGAATTATTTACATATAGTATTAGGGTAGTCTGCTGTGTGGATGAGTTGAGGGTGTGTGAAAATGTTAAAGAGGAGTGGACCACAGATGGAGCCTTATGGGTACACTGGTGGTGACTGGGAGATAAGGAGAGAGAGTGGAGTGCCATTTTACTAACTGATACCTATTGGACAAGTAGCTTTTGAACCACAGAAGGGTGGTCTGAGAGAGATCTAGTGAGGACATTTGAAGTAGAAATTTGCTAAGACAAACTATGTAGAAGGCTTTAGACAAGTCTAGAAATAAGGAAGAGACTAGTTTGCTATTATCTCCAGCTTTATTGACAGTATCTATATAAGTTAGAAGGGCAGTGCTAGTACTACGGGAAGGACGGAAGCCCTGTTGTGTAGAGGATAGGAGTTTTTCCTGCTGGAAATAGTCTAGCAATTGTTTTTGAATGCATTTTTCAAGTATTTTGGTGGGGGGGGGGGGGTAAGAGTGCTACAGGTCTAAACTGTCTGTTGAATTTCCTCCTTTGTACAGAGAGATAAAGTGTAACTTTTTCCAGTGACAGAGAACATGGGATTCCTGGACTGACCTATTTATAAGGACTGAGACAGGATAGACAATGCTATTGGCTGTTATGTTTAGTTACTCACTTGGAAGGTCATCAGCTGAAGAAGAGCATGGTTTAAGTTGGTTTAAGAGTAGTTTCATATAGGATGTGGGTACAGGTTTGAAGGTGAAAGTGGATGTGGTAATATGCGGCTGCTGGACAGGGTTGAAATTAGCTGTTAAGGAATCCTTGGCTAGAGATGCTATACTATCTATAAAATAAGGGCTGAACTGTATTGAAGTTTTGAGTAGTGAGTTATTGGGAGAGGGGGTTGGGTTGAATTTTTGACCAGATGTAAGATTTCTTTAATGGTTAGCCATAATTTTTTAGGGTTGTGTTTAGTATTATTCTGAAACTTATTATAGTATAGGTTTTTGTCTTTATTTATTTGCTTCAAGTACAACAGCAAAGCATTCTAAATTTTCAAGATATTGGGGTCTTTTACATTTTTGCCATTTTTTTCAGTGCTTTTTCTCTTTCCTGTATTAGCATTTTATTCTTGTTTTTAGTCTCTTCCTTCTAGGAGGTGCAAGGCTATTTAGGATATTTAGAAAAGTTGTACTGAATTCATTTACAGCATCATCTAAGGGGAAGATTTTTAGGAAGTTCCAGTTAATAGACAATAATGTAGTAATGAACATTTCTGAATTAAACTTGGAAAGGTTGCTTGTTCTTTTATAAATATGCTATTTAACTGGATGTGTGAAATATCTGGTCATATAGATTGGGAGATGATCACTGAGAGTCTGACATTATACCTGTGGTGGTGTATTTACTACAGTCTCATACTAGGATCCAGTCTAATAGGGAATTTGATGTCTTACTATAATGTGTGGGACTATTAATTAGTTGTTTGAAACCATATGTATTTATGCTAGATGTAGGGAAGTTAGAGTTTATGAGCAACCAACTGATATTCACATCACCTAGTAGTATTTTTTCTTATGGAACTGTTATGGATATCCAATGCAGGATATTTTCCAGATAGCTGTATGCTATACAATACAGGAAGACTGATAAAGCCATAAGATAATGAATCAACTTTTTGTCTCATTAAAAAAGAAAGAAAGAAAGAAAGAAAAGAAGACCTGCAAGTAAAGAAACATATTTGAAAATATTTAACCCGCTGTATTGACAGTTTCCTGTCACAAATGTAAACATTTGGCAGGCAGTACTGAATCTCATACTACTAGGACAGCAGGTACAGCTGCTGTGTATTTCAGGAATTTTAGAAACCTTTTAAAAGCTGTCACATGTTTTTCAGTACAAACCTTCAGAAAATACTAAAAGTTGGTTGAACACTTCAGGGGTAGGATAGGTTTTGGAATATGTATTCTAAAAGGGATCCTGAAATTGCCTGTCCTCGATAGGTATGATAATATTGCTTGGGAATCAACCCAAATTATGATTTACTGTTGTAGGGACTCTGCCCAAAGAGGACAGCATAGTTGTGTAACAAGTGATCTTCAAAGTGAGAGCACTATAACAATAAAATGAGCTGGTAAATGACTGAGATACTGCACTGGCGATTTCCAATAAAAATGTGCAATTGCAGTCTTCATAGCTTTTGTTGCAGCTGTTTCTCTTAAGATTCTTCACTTATCCTTTTGAATTTGGATAGTGTGGAGTGCAGGTTATGAGTCTGAATTTCCTTACATGCACAAATCTTTCAAATTCCTGTGTTTTATATTGTGGATGATATTAGCTATGACATCATGAGGTACATTCTGCCTCAAGAATGCAGAATATAATGCAATAATCTTACATGTACTTGTGACTGTTAATTTGATCATTTCGTGGAATTTGGGATAATAATCTACAAATACAAACTATACCTTACCATGAATTATACAATGACCCCCCATTAATATTCCAAAACGTGCACGCTGATTGGCCAGCTTCGCCCTTGTGATTAAACCACACCAACCGTGGGTAAATCTTGAAGATATACTACACCACGTCGTCAGTTATTGCTTAATTAAACAGACTTGTACCCAGTGTGTTCCAATTGCTTTCTTTGGAATGTTCCTATGTCATCCACTGCAGATAACATAACTTAGAACTACTTGTTTTGGCTGAGTCATCATTATGTCATCCACTGCAGATGACATAACTTAGAACTACTTGTTTTGGTTGAGTCATCATGTCTGACCAGCACATCCTATCTCTTCCTCTTACTTTGTACTTTATTGTTTACAGTGTGAATCATGCATCCTTTCAAGCATTTGTTTTCTCATTTGATTGGGAACTACTGTGTTGTCATCTTCATACATTCACCACTGGGCAAAACTCATTTCTTCTTTTAAAGAAAAATAATACTGAATTTCTTTCCTTGCTGATAATTTTGGCTCAGATCAGAATTTTATTGTAATTTCTTTCAGTACTTGCATTTCCTTCTGAGTCCATATCAGTGTGTCACAAATTATTTTATTTCCTTCTGTCATGGGAACTGTGATATTAATTCAAATAATCTCTAGTTCTCTTCTTCAGGCTTTTTTTAAAAATATGTACTACCTAATATATCTGCTGTGCAGAGTTACTTTCAAGGTCTGTATTTCATTTTTCAGATCATACTTCCCTATAATGAGTAACATTCTCTGCAATCTTAAAGGCGTCTTTTACAAAAGCTGTAGGGATGTTTTGCAAGTGTTCTTGGTCGTTTTGCACATCTAATCTGTACACCATTATTAACAGTTCTTCTGAGAGTATCTGTTTTGATCACATGTAAAGGTTGTTGTTACATAAGAAATAGATATTTTCTCATTTAGGATAAGAACTCCTATACCTTTTGACAGTTGTCTACTTACAACACAACTGGTTAATATACATAACATTATTTTAATGCAGGTACATCTGTAACTAGTTTCATAGTATTTTAAAACTCTTTTCCTATTTCTAGTTCAGTTTCCTACACTTCCTGGGCTGCATCTTCGGATTCATATTACATTATCAAACTGCCGAAACATCGAAATGGCTGAATTTTGAAGTTTGAATTGTGGTATCACAGTACAGTGAAGATTGGGATATTTGCCCTTTCCTCACTATAGTGCGATCTTGGAGTTGGAATATATATTTAGCGGGTGGTGTTGGCGGTGCAGCCCCCCACAATATAAGTTTCAAAATGCGGCTGTTTCGATGTTTCAGACGTTTGATTACATTATCTTTCGATAACATAACATGAACCCGCATCTTACTCTAACCGTTTTTCATGTTTAGATGTGCAGGACAGTGTATCATTCTAAGAAACCTTTGTAATGCCTGTTTATTTTAGAGCTTTGTCATTTTTCAGGGTCGCTCTATTTTTTATCAGGCTTCCATCCTTCTGATATTAGAATGTAACCTATTTATTTCAGACTTGTCACTCTTATTTTACATTTGCTCTAATTTAATGTGCAAATGTGTTGCTTTAATCTGTTTAGCAGCTATAGCTATCTCTTGTTCTTTGCATATTGTAACTTATTCTACAATAATAAATCATCAAGCCTTAAGTAACCTGTTTAAGAGATGTTTGCATACTGTTAATACTGATGAAACATTGGATGGAAATTTATGAAATCAGTGCTAAATTTTCAGTTTTGAACCTTTGGTTTAAATTTAGTACTGAAAAGAACATAGCATTGGGAAGTGCTGAGACCACATTCTTATCTGTAAGCACTGGGTAAAATTGCTAATCATTTTATTCAGATCTTGCAGACCAGTACATATATGAACCCTGCATTGCTTTACAACTGCAACCATATCATTCACTCCTCATTTCAGTACTGACTGCTTTATAATGACACAACTTTTTTATTTTCTTAATTTCTTGCTCTGTTTTACTCTTAAAACTACAGGTGATTTCCTTGGAACACAAATTAGTAGCACAGCATTAGAATTTATTTGGATGTGATATTCCACTGGCAAACTTCTTAAGCCTGCAATATGCCTGTATAGTTCAGAAAAATGTCACTTACATGTCTGTGCAGATTATATGAGATGTTTCTGTAATTGTGACTGGTGCTGTACAAATGCATTGTTTGCTTCCACAATACAAATGTATTTAACTTTTCTAGTTTCCCACTAGCTGACTAACACAAATTATTAGGAAACAGTTTTCTTAAGTACTCTGCTATGAAACAGAATATTTACTTTTTAATTTTTATGTTTACGTAAAAATCTACTGCCAATCATTAGCGGACCGGAGTTCCGCTGGGGCGACCCCTAACTGGGAAAAGCCAAAAGAAACAACAATTTTTATGTTTACATGTCATCAGCATTTGGTCCATGGTCTTTATCTAAGTCTCTTAATGTGGTACCAGTATGCAGTATCTTTGACCCCAGTTCTTCAAAAGTATCTTTAACCAAAATATTACATGTTGAACCTCTGCTTACCTTAAATTCAACATTCTGCCTGTTAGAAATGTCTGGTAGTTGGCTTACAGGATTAAGGAGTTGTTAATGAGCTGTTTCCTGTGGTCCAGTCATGCAAGGTTTGATTCCTCGCAGTTTCTATTGCCTAACTGTGTGACTCTGAGCAAGTCATTAACCAGACACTGTTTCTGGGCTGTGTCTGAAAAAGGTCCATGCAGATCTGTGCCTTACCCCAGAAAACAAATAAAACAAAAAATATCAGCTTTCTTGTCTGCATGCCTGTGATGCATTTTCAGACTTCACTGTATCAACTCTTTCCACTTTAACAGTTGTCCCAAACAGCTCATTTTCATGATCTTGTTCAACTGCATGTACATTCCTTTGATTACACATCTCCTTCATAGTTCATAGGTTGGTACTAGGCAATCGGCCCTAGGGCCTATACAAGCCTGGCCATAACAATTCCCTGGATATTTCTTCCCACAATATTTACTTCCCTGGACCCATGTCTGGCATTTTATACATATTTTTAAAAAAGTTCTATCTGTCATAAATTATGCATTGATTAAATGCAGGACAAAACTTCATGTCATGCTTTTAGCCATACCTACTAAAGAAGGCTTGAATTTCTTTTGCACAATGATTTCTGTGCAATGTGGAACTTTTTCTTGTTTGTAGTCCTGTTAAAATTAATTCTCCCTTTATTTCTTTTACCTTTTTATTTGACTTACATGCATCCATTTCCTCAGTTAATTATTTTAACTGTATTATTGAGATTTTACTTGCTATGCATGCATTCACAGTTTTCACTACTTTCAGATCTAGTTACATTCATATCTGTCCCTTTTTCATCATGTTTGTATTACAGGCTATTCTGTCTCTTACCAATGAATCAAGAAGCTGACCAGGTCCACAATCATCTTGATTCTTCGGCTTTGTAACATAAGCACCTGTAATTTCCATAGAACTTGTGTCCTTGAAAAGAATAAATGGTTTTCTTTTTAGTCTTGCAATCATTCCTAAACCCATCGGAACCTTGTGCCATTGGAAAGAGCATGCTGTTGTTCTTCTTTTGGCTTTTCCTGGTTAGGAAATGATTGGCAGTAGTTTTTTTTATGGTGCCGAGGTGCCAGCTCAACGCCCAAACTTCAGTGAAGGCACGCCCAATCATGCATGTCTTTCAAATGCCACTCAACCATGGGGAGGACATGCAGACTCCACACAGAAGGCACTCCAGCCGAGAATCGAACGGAAGAACCTCTTGCTGTGAGGTGACAATGCTACCGCTGCATGAACGGGAGAACCTCTTGCTGTGAGGTGAACATGCTACCGCTGCACACCACCGCGTATATATATATATATATATATATATATATATATATATATATATATATACATATTGGGATATTTTATCCACTCTGCCTGATTATCAGCCCCTTCTGGGTCAATTAGGCCATTTTTTTCCCCATCAGATGGCTATAGACAGCCAGGAGGAACCATTATTAAAGTAACCATCAGGGGTAGGGTTTGTTTTTGCCCCTTTAAGCCCTACCACCTGCAACCACCCAGCAATGACATATCTATGAGACATGCAGTAGACATTAGAGCCGTACACCTCCTCACTTTCACAAAGGGTTAACAACAACAGGGCATCCCAACCACCCATGGGAGGCATTACAGGGCAGTTTCTCCTAGTCTGTACCAGGGAAATTCAGCCAATTAGCATGTTCCTGCCATGTGCATGCCATGCCATAGGATGAGCACATCTGTCCTTCTCTGCCTGTGCCATGAAGCACCCAAGTAGTGACTCATGTTACTGGGCAGTTGTATTGGCTTTGCCCCTATATGCCACTGGTGTAGGCCGTGTAATACCATGTACTATAAATAGTCAATAAGTACAATTTATTTCTAGGTTCACAATAATTCCTGATCTTCTGTCAAACTACTGTTAGCCTGCCTTTTTCCTGTTCAAGAAATGTCAGAGTTAAATAACCTCAGTGCCTCTTTCTCCAGCAACATGCAGAAATAGAACACACTGTATCTTTTCTGGCTTTCAACTATTCCACATGCTCTGAGATATAGGTCATTCTGTAGGATTCATATATTCTAGTCCTCTTCTAAGTTGCTTGCAGTGAGAGAATTCCTGCTGGTTGCAGTTGCAACATTTTTTCTAATGAGAATTATACATCTGCACTTTCAAACACATACATTTTTGAAAAACAAATATATTTCTTCATTTCTGAAAAAATGTTTTCATTATTTCAAATATATTTTCATAGTTTTGAAATTACATAGTATCTGGGTGTTTGTAAGCCTATTTAGTAGATAACAGAAAAAAAAGACAGTTGGATGTTTGTGTAAAGTGACCTTCTAAAGGGAATATATAGCACATGACTTCCAAACTCACTGTAGCTAGAGTTTTGCTGCATCTGGTAGTATGTAGATTTTGAATGTTTCCCTGATGGCACTGTGTCTGACAATGTGCACTTCTTCTGTTTCTCTGCTATCAGCAGATGTTAAAGACCAGCTTTCTTGTGCACAGTCTCCCCAACTCAGACTTACTGTAGAAACATGGTAGCAACCTCTCAACTCAGTTGCATGATCCATTAAGGATCTAAGGCATTAGAACTGCATCCCCCACCTCTGTCTTCACCACTCCAGCTGTGACTAAAATCTTAGCCATTGCTTCCACATGGTCTCATTGATTATTGATCTCCACCTGCTATTCCAGAGACTACTAGTGGTCAATGCCCTAGGTCTTCCTTTGCCAGAACAAGCCTTTATTTATTTATTTAACATTCATTAACCAGGGTAGTCCGACTGGATACAGGTCCATTTTCAGCGGAGGCCCGGGGAGAAAAGCTCCACATGTGGATAGATACAGAAGAGTTCACAGTAGCAGTTTTATGCAGTTACATATAGATACCAGTTACAGAATTATTGGAATACATACATACTTAAAAACTTTACAATATTAATTTTCTTGTTAGAACATAAAAGTTTTAGTGGTACAAGGCTGAGTAAGATAGCATATAATTCGGTAGTACAATACATTTGAGAGTGATAGTCAATGTTTCAGACTTTTTAAGACTTTTCTACAGATAGCCAGGTAGTAAATGCAAAAGAAGTTGATACCTCCTGGAATAAATTTGTTTGAACTCACCACCTTCTATTTCTACATATTAATGAATAAAGGCCACTACTTCCTGCTCCTACATATCCTTCATTTATTACAAAGCATTACCATATCCCATGCATTGTCAAACTCCTACATAGCGATCATTTATTACAAGGCGATACCATATCCCATGTATCCATTTATTACAAGGCATTATCGTATCCCATGCATTGCCAAACTCCTGCATACCTATCATTTCACCAGATCACCCTGCTATGTGTCTTTTCTAAAATCTATCAATATATCTATAGGTAGAATGTTATATCTATAGGTAGAATGTTTTATCCACGATATAGAGCTATCAGATGTTATAACCACTGTTTTAATTGGTTAATAGTAGCTGCCCTTTGCATATTTTGACAAGGATTGTAATATTAAACTGGTGATGTACTAGCATACCAATTTAGTATCGCGTTGCGAGAAGGCCCTGTTGTCTACAACAACCTGTAGTGATTTCCTAAAGTAGTAAGGGATGTAGCGCTTACAATTATGGGTGTTTTAGATTGTTATCTGCCTCAAATGTATAACTAAACGCTAGCGTAAAAGGTAGATGTAAGCGTACAGTTAAACGCTAGTGGATAAGAAAGTAGCTGTAACACACTAGCTACATATGATATAGAGTGATTTAAGCTTGTAGCTGCATTTCTCAAAGAAATAAGGGGACTTGAAATATATTTTCATTAATCTGGTCACCGACAATACAGTACAGCTAAACACTAGTAGATGAGATAGCAGCGGATATAAAGTGCATACATCTTTTTATAGCATGCGCCCAAGCGTGTAACTTTAGTATCCATGTAAGCAAGGGTGCAAGATACAATGCATAGCTAAACGCTAGCGGATGAAATAGCAGCTGTTACAAAATATATACATTTGTTATTAGTGTGCGCCCAAGCTTGTAACTACAGTATCCATGTAATCAAGGGTGCACGGTTAAATGCTAGAGAATTGTATAAGAAACTCCATCATTAGGGTTAAAAGGCTAGACATTTTGTACATGTTGAGCCACTGTCAAAGTGTATCCACTGACTTATATTGCAATGTTGGTGCTCGCAAAGGCTTCAAAACACACGCTTTGCTCTAAATGTGTTGGATCAGCTGCATGGAAAGAGACTGCCAAAACTAGGAGCTTTTGCATTGTCCTACTGTAAATGGAGATGATGTGTTATGCCTAAATCTATTTGTATATGCTCATCTACTTTTTATAGAGCACTAAGTCTGTTAATCATTATTTGGATTGTTCCACTACAAGGGGCTGATCTTACTCCACCCACCTTTAATATTTTAAATATTTTAAGCAAACGCGATGTATTCATGCTACTATGACATGTAATTGGAAACTGACTTACAATGTATTGAGAACTGGGTAATGCATTTATATTGTTTAATAGCTACAGCAATTGTTGAAGTAACCTAAACCTACTTTCTGTTTTTCCTTACCCTAATCTTTCTCTCCTCTCCTTCTCCTTTCTAGGGAAAGTAAATTTATCTTGTCCACCCTAACCAGCCTGCCCCCCCAAACCTTGGAACTGCATCCCACGCAAGCAATTTACTACCTGCAAATGACCCAAAACACACAACTTTGTGTAGTGTGTTAACTGCAAGGAACAAGATTAATAACTCTTCAACCATTTATAGTGTTCAATCTGTAGATTTTAACCCTGAATAATACCACTCAGAGGGTCTGCAGCACTGACTTGAAATGTGTCCCATAATCTCCAGTAGCTAAGGCATAAGGTACTGCATAAAGGAAATATAAATAAAGCCAAGGTGCAGGATATCAGCTGACCCTGCAACCTAGCATACCTTACCTTTAGAAAATATCTGGAAAACCACAACAGATTGGCTCTACATCCTCTGCATCTGTGTGGGGCCCCACTCCGTTCACCTCGTTTCGCTTGGCTCACTCCATTTCCCTACCTTACCCCCATTTCCCACCCACCCCCACTACCTCTACATTTATTCTAACCCCAAATCACCTGACCACCACATACAACCAATCACCTTTGACCATCCTAAATCCCGTCCCTATTTAACTCCAACCCAATAAACAAAAATCTAGTCAAATCCAATATGACACAAAACATACTCTACTTTCTTTCATCCCTCCTACTAACCCTCACAATCCTAATATACACCACATCCCCACACTCACAATTACCCCTACCACACAATAACTATCATACTACACATACCGCCACACCCACAAAAACTCAAACAAATTTCCCTATATCTCCCTCTCTATTTAATCATAACAAAACAGAATATTTACACAACAATTACCTTCCACCACCTAACAGTAGAAAAACATCATGTAAACTACACATAGATATATTACATGCAATCAGACGTTATGTATTATTAAAAAAATATCTCCTTACATCCGGAGATATTCACCCAAATCCTGGCCCAAGCAACCTTATACCCACATACATACAAAATACTGACCTACTCATCATAAAACTAAATGCTCGCAGTTTATTAAATAAACTGTCTCAATTTCACGCATTTCTAACACACTACTCCCCTGACATTCTAACCATAACTGAGACATGGTTAAAACCCAGCACACAAAATGAGGCTATACTGCCTCCAGGATATAATATCATGAGGCTTGACAGAACAGGAAAAAAAGGGGGAGGTGTAGCAATTGTCTACAAAAATACACTTCTTATGCAACCCCTGCCAACTTCTCCTCCTAAACTTAATACCACTGAAATCATAGGCTCCCTGCTACAAATAAGAAAAAGAGCATCAATATTCTCTGTGCGTATATGCCCATAGGAAATAACTCAGCAATAATTGAGGAGATGCTGCAATGGATAAAAGACACCCTCCCAAAAGAAACTATTTTTCTGGGCGACCTGAATACTGATTGGCTAGCCTGCAGCTCCAAAAACCCCACCAACTGCATAAACCTATACGGGTTCTCCCAACTTATTTCAGAACCTACTAGAATTGATAAGAGATCTCAAAAATAATCTATACTAGATTGGAGCTTAGTGAACCACCCAGAAAAAACTACCAAACTGGCTACCTACCAGACAGCCTTAGTGACCACCTACCAACATTCCTCCTAAGAAAACGTACTAACATACCCAAACCTACAATCCTTAGACAAGTCAGAAATACTCACAAAGTTAACTCGGCCGAACTCAACAACTTATTTCAAAACTGCAACTGGGAACCACTACGCTCCCTCAACTTGGACCTAGCAGTAGATTATTTTAATACTACATTCACTAAGATCTTAGACCAAATAGACCCCATAAGAACAATTAGGACTAAGCTTCACTCAGCTCCATGGCTTACCAAGATCACTAGAGCCCTACTAAAATCCAGAGACAATGCCTGGAAAACTTGGAAGAAAGACAACACAATTCTTTCCAAACAAAATTATCAAAGTCTTAGGAACTAGGTCAAACAACAAACCAAAATTGATAAGCAGAACTAATACCTAAACATCCAAAATAAACATGCTAATAACCCTCAAAAATTCTGGCATGCAATTAACTCCCTGCTAAAACCAGGAAAAAACAACACACCTACTCCCACCTCAACCTCCACAAATTCAGATAGCGAGATAGTCTCCAAATTCAACCAACACTTTGCTGAATCTATCATCTCTCTATCTACTCAACTATCCAAAAATAACTACAGTCCCATGCCAACAGCCCCCAAACACTCTTCTGCCCTCACTTTCTCCATGGTCCAAACCTCTAAAATAAAGAAATACCTCCTAAAACTGAAACCCACTACTCTTGCAGCAGATGGCTTGCCAGCACATTTACTAAAAATGGCTGCAAACTCAATATGCTACCCAGTCTCAGTCCTTATTAACCAATCTATACAAGAATCATACATCCCTTGCCTTTGGAAAATATCTTACACTATTCCCCTTCAAAAGGGCGGAACCTCTTATGATTTCTCCAACTACCGCCCCATAGCCATCCTATCTCCCCTATCAAAGATACTAGAAAAATGCATACACTCCCAAGTTATGCGTTTCCTAATATCAAACAATCTCCTCTGCCCTACACAACATGGTTTCCACTCACACCACAGCACAACCACAGCCCTTCTCTCCTTCACACACTTAGGGAACCAGCATAGGGACAACAATAGATTTGTATCTGCTATATTCCTTGACCTCTCAAAGGCATTCAACATGGTTTCCCACACCATTCTAACAGACACTCAAACCTCTCTAGCCTTCACCCCTAACACTGTTAATTGGTTCAAAAATTACCTTTCTGAGCGCCAACAAGCTGTCCAGTGGCAAGGAATCTTATCACCTCTACTCCCATCTACAATTTGTGTTCCCCAAGGCTCTATATTGGCACCACTACTCTTTTCTATCTTTACTAACAACCTATACACCACTACCCTGCAGGCCAACCTAATCCAGTACACAGATGATGCCAGCCTAATCCGCTCAGCCTCATCACTCCCCATCCTTCAGCAGCTCACGCAGGAAACTCTTACCTCAGTAGAAAACTGGATCTCTAATATTCAACTCATCTTAAATCCTAACAAAAAAAACTACTTCTATTCTCCCCTAACAAATCGAAAACCTCACTAATACCTTTCTCTATCTCTTCCAATAATGGTACTGTCACTTCACCCTCCATCCACACCAAGCTCCTTGGCGTAGAAATTGACAATAACCTCCACTTTGACATCCACATTTCTCAAACTATAAAAAAGGTGCATAAAAAATGGGCTCCCTATATAGACAAAGAAACTTTCTAACAGACCATGCTAAAATCACCCTAGCTCAAACCCACCTTCTATCTACACTACTCTATGCAGCCCCAATTCTCACTCATATCAGGACATCCGAGCTGGTCAAACTCGAGTCTTGCTATAACAAAATTGCCAAGTTCGCTACAAACTCCCCATTCAGAACCCACCATTGCTTACCACTTAGGGAACTCCAGTGGCTTGAACTCCCACACCTACTACTCTATAACCAACTTGTCATAGCCTACAACACCCTAAAACAACCTGACAAAACTCCCACACTGAAGCAACTGCTGACCAACTACACCCCAAATCACCCACTCCGCTCCGCCAATAAACCGCTTCTCACTGTTACCACTGTTAAAACAACACAGCCGGCAAAGCCTTATTCTCACACACTATAGCTAAAATTTGGAATAATCTCCCCTCACCCATAACTGCTGCAGCTAACTCCAACCAATTCAAAAACTCCCTTAAGGCCCATCTCGTACACTCCTGGCTTTGTCCATGTGTCACATAGTCCAAAACTCTAATCCCGTTATACTATCCCTACCACTATTGTTTTTGCCCAGTTAGCAAGATTTCCTCAAATGCATGACTCCCATACGTAGAGTTATGCACAGTGTACTCTCTACCTGTCTGTGCTTTACAAACAGAATGTACATGTGTAAATAGACATAAACCGAATAGTCAGTATGGCTTTCCATCTCTCACTAGACTAGTCAAGTAGAACAAAAGCATGTACCTCGCTTTGTATACTATCTGCATGGTAGTCAAATACCATTTTTAATGTATATACTGCTGTGATGTCCTATCTGTCTTGTGGAACTTCTCTATCTCACTTGATATGAAATGTAGAAGGTCAATAATTTGTATGACTCTCTTTCTGTCTCTCATCTCTCACTATATAGAAAAATAGTGAATACTGGATGTCTTCCTTCACTTTGTATAATATTTTAAATTCATAATGCTGTGATGCATTACTTGTATATAAATGATGTTACAATGTCCTTTTTTGTTATGTAACAGAGCTTTTCTCTCTGGGCCTCCACTGAAAATGGACAACGTCCATTCGTACTTTCTCAGTTAACAAAAACTAACTAAATAAATAAATAACTAAATTTATTACAAGGCATTACAGTATCCCCCGCATTATAAAACTCCTACACACCCATCATTTATTACACGGCATTACTACACATTGCCAAACACTAATGTAACCTTTTACTCTAGCAGCCCTCCCACTGTAACTGCTGAAATCTGTATACAGTGACATACCTCTTGAAGTTGAATACCCTACCTTGTCTTTCCATGGTTGTCCCTGTGTGACAGTGACCGCACAAGTCCTTCCATTATCCCAGAGCTGTGGTTATTGAAACTTTTTCATTCCTTGTGCTGTCATGTTGTTGGCATTTTGAAGTTAAAGCATAAGTTATGAAAATGGATCAGGGGTGGGGTACTCAGAGTTATGGATGAGGCAAAAAAGAAACAAAAAAGAAAGAAAGTCAGTGTGGCTTCCCAGAACTGTGAGACTAGCAGTTATTTGTAAATATAGAGCACAAAGGAGATGGAAAAGAAGGGTTGGGAGATGGAAGAGGTACAATACAAGAAGTCTAGCAGAACCACAACATAGGTGGTCAAGAGGAGGGGACACAGGCTTTTTGAAATATATAGCATTAAGGAAGAAGGGAGGGACAGACCTGACTGGCTAAGCAAGGATGACAGAGTGATCACATAAGAGTTGGAAATGCCAGATGTATTAAACTGACACTTTGCTTCAGTCTTCCCAAAGAACGTAAGGGAGGCTGCAATGGTATAGGAAAGAGACAAGTTGTAGTGGCAGGGAAAAAGCACACGGTCAGTGTACTGACAGATCCACTGGTAGAGATCTTAGTGCATCACTAGTCAGTGTAAAAATGTCTGAGGAATAAAAAAGAACAAGTGTGGTACCCATCGTGTAAGGGGGAAGCAGGACAGATATGGAGAGCTATTGGTTTGTTAATTTAAAAACAGTGGCAAAGAACACCATGGAAATAATGACTCAGTTTGACAATGACTAAAAAAGCTAACTGGCTTCCTGTTCCTGTACAAGTTAAATTTTTAGTCTAGTCATATGTTTAATCTTTTACAGAACACATACTATCTTCTACTCATAAAAAAACTTAATATTTTTACCTTATAGCCTACATCATAGTACTAAAAGATCCTTAACATTGTGTAGGTCCTTATTTATCCAGATTATTGGGGAAAATCCTTAACAAAACTGTTCCAGCAAAATGGAATCACCTTCTTCCTGATACAAGCAATACAATTGTTTATATCAATTTACATTATCTTAAATCTATTCTTGCTGTGTTTCAAAGACAGTGGTTAATGAATATCAGCTTTTTTATGATGGAAATGTTATATCTTTCTTGCATTTAATACAGCATTTAAAGTTGATATTGCTTGCTTCGTTCACTCTTTGATACATGTATAACTCTTCTGTCTGTTAGTAATACACAGTTTTGGTTATAGTAATTGTTTGATTTTATTGTTATTGATTGACATTCATTTTTACCTCTGCCTGGGTCATGGTCAGAAGGGTTCCTTGAATCAGTCAACCAACCCAGTTACAAATAAATAATCAATCAATCATATTGAAAGGCTGATTGCTTTCCTGGAGGACATCACCTACTCCAGGAAAGCAACCGACATTGAATTATGGAAAGAAAGAGCTGCTGGTCAAACCTGATTAGGTGAAAGTGAACCTGACAGGGAAGTACTGGCAGATGGTATTAAATATAGCCCTGTAGGAATCTGCCTTAATATCCTTTTTTGACTTTCAGGTTGTTGGGCAGTACAATACCTGAGAAGAAGATTGCTGCATGACTTAAGGGTAAGACAGAGACATTTTGTACACTTGCAGGAGGGCCAGTGCTCTTGTGCCACAGGTTGACTCTGACTTTTGTACAGCAATCAGAATCAAGCAGCAGATGTATTACATTATCATCTAGACACAATCTGGTGCAACCCATTCCAGCATGGACCAAATCCCTATGTCGAGTGGCATCTCTGAGGACATGGAGGCCAGAGACAAAGTGACAATTGGTCTGATGAGGGTTGTGGTAGCAAACACTGCTGCTATATGAAGGATTTCCAGTGCCACCACTACTGTACTTACTGCCAGTATAGTCTGTGATCAGTACAGGGTATATACCAGGAGTAGCCACGTAGGGTAGCCAGTTGTTTATACACAATCATCTCCTGCATCTGGACATATGCCACATGCTGTTACTTTATGTCATGGGAGGCCATGACTTGCTCTGCATTGGCAGACATCTTATTTCTGGATTCTGGACATTAGCATGGTCACATTTGCATACCATCCCCCTCAGGGAAGATTACATCTTTTAGTACATTACAAGCCAGCATAGTGGCCACATATTACAATCACATAATGCAACACTGAACGCATTGCTGGAAGAAATTGTCAATGGCATAAAATACACATCACCTTCAGACTTCTACCTTCACATTAGGCCATGGTCACATAATGGAACCCCAACCCCACCACAAGAAGAAATCATACATAGGTTCATAGATTAGTACTAGGCTAACTGCCCTTTTGGACCACTTGAAGCCTAGCCAATTACCCCATGTAAGAATCAAACCCTGCACCTTGTGTCTTTAAGGTAAACACCTTAACCATTATGTCATCCTCCCACCCCTCCCATGATGATGAATACCTGCCACCTTCAGATCCCACTTTACACTTTCATGATATACTCCCGAGCCAACTGTGTAGAAAAATATGACTGTGTCTTTATCCTCTCAAGTACATGATGGTAACTATAATTCACTGAATCCTCCTTCATGCACAGTAGATGTGGAAACATCTGATGCATTGTGTGGCTGTCAACCATGCATAGCCTAATATTTAGACTGCATGTGCAGTGTTTGACCTTTGTGATACAGCACTGTCACTGTCACCATGTGTTCCTCAGGGCCCAAATATCTGGACTAGATGTCACCACTTCACTTGTGTTGCCATGTATATCACTTCAGTTGTTGCTTGTCTGAGAGTTGTTGTGCAGCTGTCTGTTGTTGATCGATTTCAACAGACAGTAGTGCTCCTCAGCAGGACACCAATGAGTAACATAGTGAGCTAAGTAGTTGTAGATCAATGTGTGTGCCTGTACCTTTAAAAAAACTATCTAAGGGCCTGCACAAGTGTATAAATACTGATCATGTGCAAATTTGACTGCCATTTTGTAGTAAGCTGTTGAGATGTAAACTTGTAAGGTCTGTCTGTTAATCAGTTCATTTATATTTTATGATTCTGCTATCTATCCTGATGTGTCGCTATGTATTAAAGTATCTAAACAAAATACCCCACCTGCTTGTCATCTATACTAGAGAGGGACAAGCAAGATGGTGTCAGAAGTAGCATGTCTAAAGGGGCATGATGTTAGAGGAAGAATGGCCAAAAAGATTTGTTGCCAGAAAGACCTCCAGTTTCTTCCACTTAAGTCTGAGAGGCACCCAGTTGGCATTAGAGGAATACAGAGGAGTGAATCATCCCTACTGCATGCGTAATTCGCAAAACAGGTCAGAAACGAATTTCAGATATTAAAACTTGCTCAAAACAATTTTTTATTCGCAAAATATAAAACAAGGCATATAGAATGCTCTAAACAATACTTGAATAAACCGATATGTCAGATATCAATAAAAATATTTGAATTACTATGGAAATTTTTGAAATAAAGTCAGAATTGCATAAAAATGAATAAAATAAGAGGAAACAACCACATTTTCGCTAAGCACATATTTTTCCTGTTAATTAAAGATATCTGAGTTATCAGAAGTGTATAAAGTGTTTACATATTTGTGCAGTATTGCAGTAAAGTTATTTCAAAAGATATGGCCATTTTGTGTCTTTCTGCTTTTCCCGGTTAGGGGTCGCCGCAGCGGAACTCCGGTCCGCTAATGATTGGTAGTTGATTTTTACGTGCTGAGTTACCAGCCCTGATGCACAACCTTCAATGATGGTACGCCCATTCACGCATGTCTCCACGCAGAAGACGCTCTAGCTGAGAATCGAACCTGAGAGCGTCTTACTGTGAGGCGACAATGCTACCGCAGCATATTTCACAAAGTAAAGCATTTCAAAGAGTTTATTGTACATTTGAATGTTATTACAAGCTCATGGAACAGTTTTTTCATACATAATTAGAAGGGACATATTTTCAGTGTGTTTGTGCATACTTTGTGGGCATGGCAGATGGATTTTCAAAATCCAGTGTACTTGTGTTTGACAATAATATTGCACAGAACTGGAGAGCGTTTGAGCAAGAATACAACATTTTCATACAGGCTGCATTTTCTGATAAGAATGACTGTACAAATGTATTTATTCTACTTAATTTAGCTGGGTCAGAAGCCATTGAAAGGGAGCATTCATTTGTATATGCACCTGCTATCTATGCAGGAGAGGGGAAAACCTTCATATAGTTGTATTGGCTGATTCAAGGGAGGCCCCTGAGTGCTTAAAATGTAAATTTAGAGAAATGTGTAACCCCCAGATGAATGTTGCAATGGAAAGGCACTTATCTTACACAAGGGATCAAAAGTCTGGTGAAACTTTCACAGCATATATAACTGACTTGAGAAACATGGCTAAAACATGCAGATTTGGTGAATTAAGGGATGAGTTGATAAAGGTCAGACTTGTGTATGATATTAAAGATGATGCTGGGAGAAAGATTTTGCTTCATGACAGCGATTTAACTTTGAATAAGGCCATTGAGATTTGTCAGATATATGAGCTTACAGAAAAGCACACAGATATGCTTACAAATGAGAATAGGTCTAGAAGGCACAGTGACAAAACTCATGTTGATAGTATGCAGCACATGGTTAAAAGAAACAGGCCCAAGCACATGGCAGCAACCATAGCCCATGCAACACTCACTGGCAAACCCCAGAGCTTTCCAACAAATTCCAGAGTTTGCACATTCTCAGAGAAGTATAAGAGTGTGTCAGCATGGGGCCCCACCCAGTTTTATTGCCAGCAGTTGCAAATGTGGTGGAAAAATGTTTAGCTTTTGGCAAGCAATGCCATAAATGAAGTAAGTGGAATTATTTCAAGAGGTTTTGTAAATCAAAAGACCCACATTATTTCTTTAAAAGGGAACATTTTAAGAAATGAGTTGATCAATTACAGAGCTGCAACCATACCCTTTGTGTTTGTCAGTGCTTTATGAAACAGTCAATGCAGAAGATTTAAGGGCTAATAATAAGTATTTCTTCTATTTGGATAAATGGAAAGCCCATAGAGCTCAAAGCTGACACAGGTTCCAAGTGCAATGTTATGTCAGCAGAAACATTTGCTAGAGTATGTCATGGTGAAAGGCTTGATTGGGCAAAGTATGCAAAGCTTGTTGCTTATGATGATGAAGAAATTCACACTGAAGGCTCAGTGGTGCTTTCATTTTACTCTGCTGGGAGATGTTACAACTTGTTATTCTATGTGGTCATGAGGCACATCCAGTCATTATTAGGGCTCAGAGACAGTTTGAAAATGGGAAAGTCCATCATGTTAGCTTAAAAGACCGCTACTCTAATTTCGCCCAGTACATTTTTTCTACCTGTGCTGATCTCTTTGAAGACAAACTAGGGCAGCTTCCAGTTGTGTACTCCATGAAGTTAGACCCAGATGTTAGTCCAGTTATCAGGCCAGCTTGAAGAGTTCCAGTAGCCATGCAGAACAGAGTCAAAGCAGAGCTAGATAAAATGTTTCAACATGGTGTGATTTGTCCAGTTGGTTCAGCTACTCCTACTGAATGGGTATCTTCTATGGTGGTAGCTTACATGAAAAGCTCAGATGACATCAGAATATGTATTGATCCATGAGATTTGAATAAAGCACTAAAAGACCTCATCATCCAAGGTGCACAGTCCAAGAAGTCACAGCTCTTATGCCAAATGCTACTGTTTTTTCTGTCATTGATGCAAAGAGTTCATTCTGGCAAATTCAGCTTGACAAGAAATCCTCAGTTCTCACTATGTTCAGTACTCTGTTTTGCAGGTACAGATTTTTGAGAATGCCATTTGGGATAAATTCTGCAAGTGAAGTCTTTCAGCGTGCAATGGAGCAACTTTTTTCTGTGCATTCTTGTGCTATTATAGTTGACGACATGCTAATTGGAGGTAACAGTGAAGCTGAGCATGACAGAAACTTCAGAAAAGTTCTGGAAAGAGCACATCAAGTGATTCTTAAGCTCAATCCACATAAATGCAAATTCAGGCTACAAGAGGTTACTTATGTTGGTCATTTATTTAATAGTTCAGGCCTATGACCAGACCCTTCCAAGCAAACAGCCATTTTCGAGATGTCAGCTCCAGACAATGTTCAAGCCCTACAATGTTTTCTTGGCATGGTTAACTACCTAGGCAAGTTCATTCCAGACTTGAGCCCACTTTCAGCACCACTCAGAGAGCTGATACATAAATATGTTTCCTAGTCTTGATTAGAACAGCACCAAAGAGCCTTTGATGTCCTGAAACAGAGAATTGCCAGTCCACCAGCTCTCAGATACAATGATGTTCACAAGCCAGTTACTCTTTTATGTGATGCTTCGAAATTTTGTCTTGATGCAGTCATTCTACAAGAGAGTCAATCTGTTGCCTATGCATCGAGAACTCTTACCCAAACTGAAATGCAGTATGCCCAAAATAAAGAAAGAGCTTTTGGCAATTCCGTTTGCATATTCAAAGTTCCAAGATTATGTTTATGGTAGACCTATCTAGATTGAAACAGACCACCAACCTCTAGTCACTATTTTGAGAAAGTAAATGCATTCAGCTCCAGCCAGATTGCAACGTATGATACTGAGATTGCAAAAATATAATTTCACTCTTGTCTACAATAAAGGCAAACTTTTTTATCTTGCTGATACATTGTCTAGATCACCCAAAAACAGCACTGAACAGCATGAGAATGAGAACCTTGATTTTAAAGTCATGAAAGTGAGAAAGTTTTCTTCCACATGTCTTGATGAGCTGAGAGATCACACTGCCACAGATACAGTTTTACAAAAGCTCAAACCACTTTATCAGTCAAGGATGGCCATTAAAGCAATCTAGTTTACCTCAAGTGCAATCTTATTTTTCATACAGAGGTGAGATCTTGTCTGACATATCATGAAAAGTCCAACAGTGATTGTTCAATAGTCCTTGCAACAAGAGTACATTTCTATCTTGCATCGTGATCACCCAGGAACCGACTCTACCATAAGAAGGGCGAGAGGTCTATTATTCTGGCCTTCTGTGTCATAAGACCTTGAGAGAATACTTTTCTCTTGTTCCATGTGTAACAGTAGTAAGCCACATCAACAGAAAGAACCACTTCAGCTAAACCAGATTCCTGAACTATCTTGGTCAACAGCAGCTACCGACATTTTCGAGTGGAATGGTCAACATTATTTGGTGTTACTAGACTCTTACTCCATTTGGTTCGAGATTGACCTGCTTTCTAACCTAGCATCCAGTACTTTCATTACTAAGATGAAATGTCATTTTGCAGTCCATGGTAGTCCACACAAAGTTATTTCTGACAATGGCATGCAGTTTACAAGCCAACAGTTCAAAAGATTTGCGGAAGAATGGGAATTTACTCATGTCACAAGTAGCCCAGAGTATCTGCAGTCAAATGGTTTGGCAGAACGTGCAGTTCAAAGTGCAAAACAGTTATTAGAGAAGTCAAAATGAGACAATAGTGATGTTTTTCTGAATTTCTTAAATCTCAGAAATATTCCTTATGATAAACATCTTGGTTCCCCTGCCCACAGACTTCTTTTGAGACAAAACAGAACCACATTACCAATCAGTAGTCAATTGCTGGTTCCATGTGTTAAGAACAACAGGTCAGTGAAAACCAATCTGTTGAAGAAGCATTTAACCCAGAAGTCCTACTATGATAAGACCAGCAAACCACTCAATCAATTACGAGAAGGAGAAGTGGTAAGGATGCAATTTCCAAAGGTTATGATCAGATTGGAGTCATGAAGAATATTTCCCCAGACCTGAAATCGTACATTGCGGAATAACAAGGAGCAAAGTTTATATGGAATCAGAAGCATTTGATACGGGTGTCCGAGCCTATACCACAGTATATAGCCTTGGAGAAAGACTCTTTATCTCAGAGTGAGTTGTCTGATATTCCAGTTCCAGAGAATATTTCCATTCCTGTGAGGAATCCAGAAGTTACTGGTATAAATTGTTCACCAAAAAATGGTCCTGTTGCTAAATTCAGTCCATATTGTTATGTTATGTGATCTGGTCGCATCTTCAGATCATGTAACAGATACATAGCAGCTTGGACATGAACATTATGCTTGTTTCTAATGCCTATAATAATGCATGTCTAACTTCAATGTTGTTTTTTTACTGAGGGCAATCTTTTTAATAGGGAGTATCTGGCTCAGTATGTGTATGTGCCTTTAAGAAGCTATCTAAGGGCTTGGCAAAGTGTATAACTACTGAGCACATGCAAGTCTGACTGCCATTTTGTTGTAAGCTGTTGAGACGCAAGCACGTACGTATGTATGTAAGGTCTGTCTGTTAACTAGTTTGTTTATATTTTATGATGCTGCCATCTATTCTGATGTGTTTCTATGTATTAAAGCATCTAAATGAAATACCCCACCTGCTAGTCATCTGTGTTAGAGAGCGACAAACAACAGTAATCATATATTATTTGCAGCTGTACTGCATTCTCTGCTGGCTGTATATTTATGTTGTGTGACTGTACCAGTCTCTTGAAGCTGCCTCGCCTGTCTCCTCATCACCATATCATGGGTATGCTAAGAACATCTTGCAGGCTGTGGTGGGATCATACTGGAGTGCCACCTAGGCAATTATTTATTTATTGGCATTTAACTGGGATAGTCCTGCTGGGTAGAACTGCCCCTTCGCAACAGAGGCCTGGGGAGAAAAGCTCCACAAATAAAACTGTGGCATCAGGAGCATTCAAGATCAATAAACATACTTACATACAGAAACATAAACATTGAATGTGTACTAGATAGCAAACAACTGAAGAACTAAGCTATGTATAATAACTAGTATTCATAAAATTAAGTTGGCGAGCTTAACATATATACAATTATTAAGAAAGGAATACATTGAAAACTGTAAAAGTGTAGTAGGAGATAAAGAACATATTGTGAGAGATAGTAATAAAAAAGGGAGACAGAAGTTCCGAAGAAACAGAAATAAGCTTTGAGAAGGCCAGTTACATGTTGTGCCATTTTGTGGTTTTCTTTGTGCATTGTGTTATGCTGATGTGTGGTTTCACTCCATGGATTCCATATTGTGTGATAAACTCCAAAAGGTATCTAGCATAATCTGCAACAAAATATGAACGTATGTGAAGGTCACTTCTTATGTTCATGCAAGAAATGTGGCGAACATTAGCCACAATGCCTATATTACCAGCTAGATGGCCCAGTGGAATTTCAGTGTGCAGGCTGCAATGATAAAGCTGAGATGTGCCTGGGTTCCTATTAAATGATCGAAGACGCATTCTTTCGAATGCATCTTGATCGAAGTTGAAAGCACGAAAAGGCAAAATAACGAAACGGCATATTAGCAATTTTTTTCCCCTGGGAAAGAAATTGCTTGGCTGCTTCTGTTACTTTGCCATTTTGTGACTGTAGTGCGATCTCAGAGTTGGTATATTTATGTGGGGGGCATAGCCCCCACACTGGGGGTGTGGGGGTGAAGCCCCCCACTTTATGTAATGTTTTACAATTTTTTTTTTTTTTTTTTGTGGAACAGTGATTTTTTTCCCTTAGAAAAAAATCACTGTTCTAAGCATTTGAGGTTGTAAGCTTTTGCTTACATGGGTTTGATAAATCATTGTTCGCGTTTTTTAAGCGTTCAATGATTTAGCATAGACCCAATATGCACTAGATATGTGAATTGTGTAAACTGCCTGGTTGCTGGGGAAGCACATTGCTTCTGAGCGTATGCCTGTCACACACTACTTGGCAGTTCATGGAATGGTAGCTTTTCCTATTTACAAAATTTTGTGACTGTGGGTGAGGTGGGGCTTTTATTTCGATATGGGAGCAATCTACTGTACCGAGTACCTCAGGGAGGTGGATGATGTTGTGGAAAAGACTGGTTTTAGTTTTTACTTTTGATGTGCTAGTAAACTATGTATAATCCTCTTATGCAGAAGCATTATGTCAAGGAATTTTTTGAGTATTCTATAGGCAGTAGCCTGAGAACTACCCAGTATATCCCCAGTTGCCTCTGCAATATTAATGTACCCAGTGTGGAAAGAGCAATGCGGGTCTCCATAACTGTAGGAAAGCCATACATTTCTGTCACTTCTGTGTTTAGGGTGACACTTGTCAACCAAGATCTGTGCAGTCTCTAGATCAACTCTACAGTGATCGATCATCTCTTCAGCATTGAAATTATGAAAAGTCAGCTGCTGACAGTACCTTTTTTGTTGATGACCGCTGGAATGATGCACATACTAGTGGAAACTGAAGATACTAAAGACTAGAATGCTGCTGCACAATGGTTGTTGTGACTCTCAGGACTCTTGATACATGCAATGATGACATTTTGCATGATTTGCTCCTTTGCAGCCAGGTAGACACAGCTGCACAGTTTATTTTGTAACTGACTATGCATATATTTTAATATCATTAGAACCTCATGTTACTGCACTGCTTCATTTTCATATCTTATTTTGTACATTTCGGTTCACAGCACTGGAGCCATTTTGGGACTATGAAATATTATCAGCATGCACTTATTTGTGCATGGACGATTCTGTCAAAAGTCAATGTTGCTTATTGGACAACTCGTATATGAATCCCAGCCAGTGTGAACATTTTGATTTAAAACTGATGGAGATGAGCAGAATTATCACAGCATATTCCTTTTTGACAGAAATCTCTACACTATAGAAATCATCTAACCAGTTTAGTTGTTTAGTTACTCTGCATAGGTAAATGTCTAAGATCCTGATAAGTGACTCCCACAGTTTCCTGCTACACACACACACACACACACACACACACACACACACACACACACACACACACACACACACACACACACACACACACAAAATCTCATTTACAATGAATAGATAATTACTGTTTACATTTAACATTTATTACTACAGTCCCCCACCAGTGTAGGCAATGCTTGGTATTAATAGATGCTTGTTGTAAAATGGCTGTGTCCCTGACGGTCTCTACTGTGATGTAGTCCTGTGATGTAGGCTTACATGCTTAGTGCTTATGCTCAGGCAATAACAGAAGCTGCTGGTCCTTGTTTATGTGAAACACCCTGACACAGCTGCATAACGGATGGTTGTGCTTTGTGCTCACTCACCTTTTACCAGTGCATTAAACCTATTAACAGCTGTCTAGTGAATGACGTCTATAAGTAAACCTGTCATGGCTTTATACCTAAAAATGAAACATTGTTTTCTCTGTTGTATTTTAGAATGATACAGTAGGGATGAGAATGACATACACTGTGTGGAGCTCGAATATACAAAAGAAAATATTTTGCTGTATTGAACACTCCGCAGGTAGTGTCATTATTGTCATAATTCTGTACGAAATCTAATTATTTATCTGACTGGCTGGGTTATTTAAGGACATGCAGCAGTCACTGTGAATGGTATTCTATTTTTGTTAGACTTGTTTGAGCTTTTGTACTAAGGAAATAAAATAGCCATGCAGAATGATGTGGGGGGGGGTGGATAAATATGAAAGAAACACATTGGGTGTTTCTGGTTACAAAGCTCTAATGATCTAAAAAATGAATGCAGAAGCTGACAGTTTCTGCTTCACAGACTTAAATTAAAAGGATTGTGTAGTGAGGTGAACAAAAGGCTGGCTGGCTGTCAGTTCCCTGAATAAAAAGGAACTTTTCCTGTTAATGATGGTAGTGAGATTTGTGACACTCTAGTTCTACCTAAGTTTGCTTCACATTTATTCCTCCATAACTATTTTACAATTTACAACAAATGATGGAATTGTTCACATGACATTAGCACACACACGTACCTGCGCATATACAAATATGCCCACAAATCATATAACCAAATGTTATACTTGCAACATGTTGATAACACGTGCATTAGACATCATGGTGTCATCATTATCAAGAAGTCAGTTTTGACTAAGACACCCATCATCCTGTTTTCCTTGTTTTTTTTTTTTCTCTGCAAAAACTAACCTGATATTCAGTCATTTCTGTTTATAAGCAAGCATTCTTGGAATGGAATATACTCTCAGAAGTCTATGGCATTTATCAAAAAATGGCATACCAGACTTTCTGAATGAATTTCTTATGGACCAATACCCTAATTAATGGTACAATCATTATCCACATTTGTCCTAAAACATAATTTTGCTTACACTGCATGAAACCGAGGCTGGGTTTCATAGAGATGCAAGGCATGCCTGCAAAAAACTTGTACAACTTGGTGGCACTTTGTATAAGGGTATACACTACACATCTAAAGTGAGTGAAACCTTCCTGCAGGTAGCTACTTTCTGACATACATAATAAGTATGCAAACAGATCATTCCATAGATTAGAACATGCATGTAAAAATACAATGCAGAATCATAGCGCAGTTGTGTATCACTTTGTGCAAATCTTGAAGGAGATGAAAACATTGCTTCACAGACTGTTGCATCTTGGACTAAAGCAGTGTACAGAGAGACTATGCTGTGTGTGCACTTGCTCGTCCATTGGTAGGAAGGCATAAAATGGCACATAATGATGTATAGCTGTACACTAATTGCAGTGCTATGGTTTACACGTATGTGGATACCTCTCAGATGCATAAATGGGGAAGAAAGGGCTGGATAAGAGAGTAGGAAAAAGAGAAGGTGGTAAGCAGAAGGAGACACTGAAGGACAACTTGTAGAAGTGTGGAGTTTGGAGGAATAGAGGGATATCCATCGTGTAATAGAAGGATATCCGTCTTGTATGCAAATAGGGTCCCCATTTCTTTATGAATGGAATGGTAATAGGAAAAGAAAGAATTAGAAGGAGGTAGGCTAGTGTAAAGACAGGCAAACACTCATAGAACAGCAAAGGCAAATAGGGCTGGATGTATACATGCTAGAATGGGAAGAGATGCACTGTATAGAACAGTGATGGTGAACCTATGACATACGTGTCAAAGGTGACACATGCCACAATGCTTTGGGTGACATGTCAGCAATTATTAACACCCAGGTTACCAAAGGCACTGCTTTAACATTCATTGCTCATGTGAAATGCACTGAATTATTTTGTACCAGGAGCTTTTGACACACCAAACCCAAAAGGTTTGCCATCACTGGTATAGAGACAGATACAGAGCAGACAGATGGTGATAGGGAAGGTTGGACAATGCATAGGATTTGTGGCTTGACCAAAGAAGGTGGGGATGCATCACACTTGGGATAGGTGAGGTACAAGCAGCAGTGTGATGTCTGCTGCCTCAGCACAGATGGACACTACAGTGACCCATAGCTAGATGATGAAAAAAAGAAACCAGTGTTATGGGCCATACCATCCTCTGGCAGTCTGGTGATTTGGGATGGCTGGGTGAGGGGAATCTGCAGTTTGTTCCAGGAGGCTGTCCTTTCTAGATGCATGCTTGTCCACTAATCTCTTTACTACATACTTCACCAACTGCTTAAGCCATGGCTGAGCCACCTTAGGCAAAGGGAAAAAGCTGCCCGCCTGTGGGAGATTGAGATCCCTGACCAGTGAAACATTCCCAGCATCATCACTTTCCCTAGGTACTGCCTTAGCAGCTCAGACTGCAGTTGAGCTGCCTGCTGGGCATATCTTTTGTCTGGGACCTGCAGGAAGTTGACGCAATGGAAAAATTGCTGAAAGTGAACCTATCCTACTAATGGAATGGATATACATAACACAAGCCAGCATATGTCAGTGCAACTAACCCTTCATGGCTAATATTCTTTCCTGCCTTCTGCAGTAGATGATATGGTTCATATCTTACACTGAGCTTGCTGAAAGAGAAATATTCATATCAGGGAATTGTGACAGGTGTAAAGTAATATGCCAGAATGGCACTTACTCCTCAGAGGCCTATTAACTCTATCCCTGGTACAAGGCAAAATAATGTGTTTCCTGTATATATGTTACCAGACGTGCAGATATTTGACCCTGTATACAAGGACACATGCCAGATAGTATGCAGACACTCAGAAATGGTACAGCATAACCCCACTATATAACAGGTCCATGCAAAACCCCACAATAAATATGGCCAGCATGTTCTAGAACCTGCCATCACTGCCACCTTCTGACATTGAAGCAGCATACAGTACTCCACAGACATAAGGTATGCACTCCGAGTTAAAGGCATGTCAGTACCAGAAGCATTTCCCCAAACACAAGCACACACACACACACACACACACATGCACATAAAGCCACTTACAATACCATCTGGTAGTTGCACTCCAAACTCCACTTCCCACACATGGAAATCATCAAGGTGACAGCATCACAGGTCACCATATTGATGTCTTCACTCTTCCTGCTAACCTAGTAATGACCATGTCTGCTGTCAAAACCTCAAACAGGTCATCATAATGTTGCCCACATTGTTACCCTGACCTGGTAATGCCCATGGCTATGGTCAGCACCTCAGCTAGGTTATACCAGATATCAGCATTTCTGAAAGTGCCATTATATGGACTCAGTAGCTGATCTCTCAAGCAACTGTAAAGGGGATAAAGCATCATTATGCTCTCCTTCACTCACTAAGCAAGCAGCCTTCACTGGATAATAACAGAGAAAGCCATTGTTGCATGAATGTCCTTAGAAAATGGTGGCACTTTCCTGAGAAGTAAGATGACGGCCAGCGGTTCATGCATGCGATGTGATCTCTCAGTCATGGGTAGCACAGCTTAGCACTGTAAGGAAGAGCAGTGCATGTAATGCACAGATCTCCTGCATGAGTGCACAGCCACAGATGTCAAAGGCATCCTCAAGCACCTCGCCATGCTTCACACTTCATCTGCAGATATGCAGTAGCAAAATGAAGTGCTTCATCAACATTCATAGTACTTAGCCTAAAGTTGCAGAGTTGCAGAATGTACCCCAATTTTATACACTAACTTGTGCACAGCTTAGAAGCTATTTTGGAGCTACAGACAGCAGTGTTAGGAGAAATAGAAACACATTCTAAACATCTGCGAGTTTATGGTATGCTGTATTTGTCTGCCTTCTTAAAGATGTATAGCCTTGCAAAGGAATTCAGTTTATGTAAGGTTAGTAATAGAAATGTGTGTACTGCAAATGTTATATGTATACAGATTGTACTGGCAACAAGGTAGCCTGTGATATCAGGACATCTTGTCTCTGTACATATCTCTCAGTCCCTATGGAGAGGTTATGCCTTGCATACAGTACATAGAAGTGCATGGTGCTGGGGACTGCATTTGTATGCTTACACAGGTGTATCTCTCCCACTGTAGTATTGTGTAACAGTGTGTTCCCTTAGGTGTCACCTAAAGCTGGAACCAAGGATAGCTGCCATTCTTTATACAAACCTGTAGATGGTAACAGAGTGGCTGAGTGTGTGTGTGTGTGTGTGTGTGTGTGTGTGTGTGTGTGTGTGTGTGTGTGTGTGTGTGTGTGTGGATGTGAATGCTCACAGTGTTCCCATGTCTCTCTCTCTCTCTCTCTCTGTGACATTTGTCTTGCATACCCCCAGAGCTGATCTTTTGAATATGGTACAGCTAACCTGTGTTACCTGTGATCTGTAGTTATGATTCCACCAGTGCCAGCAATATACTGTCTGTAGCTATGTCTCTTGTGTTCACAGGCATCTGCATGTCTAGATGACATGATCAATGGCAGAGAGACAATTTCAGGCATGCTGAAAATAATGTTTTTATACAGCACTCAAGACCCATGGGCACCACCTGTTGGGGACATTCGTGCCAAATAGACTTTATGGGACCAGGTGGACAGACAGTGGTCTATGTGTTCAATGCTGTAGGAAGATGGAATCTTACACTACAGCAATGTCATAGACTTGTCTCGAACATGATGTGCTGTGCCAAGGTAAAAGCATGTCCCACAGCAGTTGAGATGTCACCCATGAACCAACTCCCATGCATTTTGCTGGCTGATGCACTAGGTTAATAGCATGTATGGCAAATTTCTTTATAGCAAGACTGTGCAAGTAGACTGCAGACTGACTACAACATGCTCTGCTTATATTTTGTTGTGGGGATATCAGGTATGTAGTCACATCAGGATAAAAGCAGAGGTAGGTTTGGATGGTATGGTACATCTTGCATGAACACCCTTCGCTGACATGCAGAGGTACTCATGTTCACAATGTCATCTTTTGTTGTACATTCACAGGCAGAGCACTGCTAAACTGACAGCTATATATAGATTGGTGGAGGAAAACAGGCTGATATTGGCACCTGTGCAGGCTCTGATAACAAAAATGAGACACAAATACCGGAGTCACAGTCAGATGGCACAGTGGCACTGTCTGTCTCCATCTTAGGTGGATATCCAACCACAATATAAGGTATAACTTTACTCAGATAAAACAAAGGCGACAGAGTGTGAACACTCACTATCCTCAGTGAAATAGGGGTCCTCTATGGTTGTAAGTACCAGAAATGCACCCTCTCTGGCTGCTGTACCTGATGAGTACACCTTGTTTAATGTGGATATACCCACCATAGCACAGCCTTGCAGGGTGCATGATGCCATTGCATATCACAGTGGGCTCCAGACATGGGATGGCAGTCAACCCAGCAGATATGATGGATTATCACCCAAGCACTGTCTGCTGCTCCCCAGTCCAATGTGGAGCTGATTTCTGTGTTATGTGTCATTTATAAGGATATTGACCAGCATCATAGCCAGTGGCTCTAAGAGGACATGGAATCCAGCAACACTATAATGGTTTGTCTTCTGAGATCTTTGGTTCTATTCCACAATTCCATATTCACATCCATGCTGACCTCTCATTTGTACCCATTTTGGATGTAGTTACTTATTTTCAGGCTTGATTTATCCCTATGCATGGTATACCTATTTTTGAAAGTATGTACCTATTTTTAGGCTTGATTTACTCTTTCACAAAGTTTTCTTAATTCCCCCTTCAACCAAGGTTTCTGAAGCTGCTCAGTGCCCATAAAGCCACACTACATAACCCATATATTAGCATAACAAATAATCTGAAAAAAGAGGGCCCACATCTTACATCTCCCTTTTTCAGAAGAAATACATTATTTTTCATTTGTCTACATATTTTACACATTGTCTTTTATAACATGCTTATGTTTTTCATCATGTTTGTCACTCAGTTTTCAAAACTCATGTTTCTAAGCAGTATCCTATAATCCTATCAGAAGTGTGAAGCGTATTTAGTATTCAAATTTGATGCTTAAGTATCCAGATACAAGAGTCTTGTACTTATTTTCAGTGTTTGCAGGTTGAGAAGAATGCCTCCATGGAAATTATTTACAACACCCCCATCACTGTCTAGACTAGCCGTGTTGTCTGAGGCTGGGGTAGAGTATTACCTTAGGTGCCATGTAGGCGGGGCTATCTTAAGGTACACAGTACTCACCTTTGTCAGAAATATATGACACTGTGCCATCACATATCATGAGTGACAGCAACACCTAGCCTCCACTGGCAAAAAGACATTCTAGCATACTCCATTCAGGTCATGGTCCTACCATCATATGTATCCATACCACAAGAGGCCCTAAGTACTACTGTAGGAAACCAGAAGAGCTCCTCGGGTTGTGATCACATAGTGCCATCCCAACCCTATTGCCAAAGGAAGTGATCTCTAAAACTGAATGTCCATCACCTCGAGACCTTGTCTGTGCCTCCTGTGACTAGCTCTATCCAACGTAGTGAGTGAACAGCACCTGTGCACATGGTGATTAATGTGACCCACCTCACTTTCCTTTCTGCTTAATGTACGTGAAGATGCCTGATGCAGACTGTGACCTGACCATGCATTAACCAGCATAACATGCAACATGTTTGATGTTCATCATTAGAACACAGTTGCAGTAGCCTAAGACATATGGAACATATCCTACTAAGGATCAGATGGTGGGTCAGTATTCAGATCACTAGGGTGTCTTCCATTTGCCTGTATGTCTGGGGAGGCCTGAGTGCATGATGGAATAAAAGCAGATGTATGGGTGTCAACACTGCAGAGCCATCTTGCCATTGAAGAAATCAATCAAACTTAATCTTCACTGCATCTTCAGTGGTTTAGCAGTCAGCTAATTTAAAATATTCGGAAGATAAGTACTGGAGACTTTTCTTCCATATATCACTGAAAACTTGTACTTTTTTATGTCTAAAAGAAAAGGGAATTGTCTGTTTGGATGGCAGATTCCATACAGAGATTCCCACACAGCTTGTCCTTTCTGCTTATGAGAGGAACACAATGTTCTTTCATGCTCCATATGTTTAGGATTTGACCCTAAAATGATATGGAGTTGGCTTATCTCCCTCAAACATTACATGGAAATTCAGCAGTGTAAAGTCCTTACATAACCAACTATAGATTATAGTGCGAGTATCTTGGACATCTTATTTCTGGTTGTCAAGAAGAAGAAGAAGAAAGCCATGTGACAAGTTCCTTTAATGCCTGCCACTGTATCCTGACTTCCCATGCTTTTAATAGACAACTCCACTGTAGCCATATTGGAGCCCTCAGACAATTTGTCTACTACTTCTGACCACTCTGGTGTTGCTCCTCAAGAAGCCACTAATGGTCAGAAGTCTAGCATGTCCTCCATGGCCAGATGTATGCCAGCTGTAGAGAAGGAGATGCGTGCTTGATCATCTCAGAGGATTTTAGTTAGGGAGAAGGCATCTGGCATTTGGGTATATATTTGGATGTTGGTGTCTACTCTACTTGGAGTTTCTCTTTGGAATATCCAAAGAAAAAGACTCAGATGGTTAAGCACCTTTCTACTCTCTCTACCCCTTCTTCTAAAAAAAAATCTAGAGAAGAATATTTTTCTTTTGTTAAATACATTTTTAAGACCTTTCAGTCACTTCAAGATGCTTTTCCAGCTTATTCACATTTAAAAAGGACGAGATCTCCCTTAATTTTGATTCTGATTCATTATATTTCAGAGGTGGGATTAAGTTATGCTTCCCAGGGGTCTTCAACTGAAAACTTTGAATCAGAATCTGGAAAAAAAATCTTTAGATTGTCCTGTAAAATAAACCACTCCTTAAGTACATCTGTTTGCCTCCATTTACAACAGCGAGCTGAAAATTGTTCTCCAGGGCTACTTGCAGGAAGGCCTGGAAAACAAATGTTTTTTTTCCTTCACCCCTTCCACCGATAAACAGGTTTCTTTTCAAGATTCAAAAGGACCTTCCAAAGATAGCCTTGATAACTCTATTTTTGATCAGATAACAGTAGTTTTCACTTCTCTTACTTCATCCGACAGTGAACTTGCACAGAACAAGGTTATCTCTGATTCACCCTAACTTGCAAATGTTATATCTAATGGCCTGGCTGATAAAAGTTTTGATCTCTATTACAAACCTTTTTTGACGATGTGCAACAGGTTTAAAAGTAGGTTAAGAAACTTGCTAGGCTGTTACTAGAAACCTATTTGGCTAAGTGGGCGAGATTGCCTAGTTGGTGCCATAAAATGAACCAAGACCCTTTGAATGCTGATACTCCTTCGGCTATTCTTTATATTGATCAGTGCTGCAGTAGCCCAAACTATATGGGTTGTATCCTGCAAAGGATATAACAGCTGGTCAGCTTCCAAAGCTTCAGGACACATTCCATGACCTATCCAAACTGTTAGACAGCTGAAGATGAGCTGACTAAAAGACTGATTACAGTGCCAAGCCTTTCAGACTTCCTGCTGCTGAAGTGAGCCCTGCTTTGCGGACTTTCCAGGATTTACAGTTGGCTTGTGCTGTTCCATTGCTTGGCAAATAAGATATTTTATTGTTAATATCTTAACTTCCTGTTTAGGAAAGTATTTTAAAGCTAGGAATAATATGCTTATTACATTCCTATTTATCCAGTTTTCAGGTGACTCAAAGTTTTTTACATCTGAATCACATTATCAGTAGTTTACCATTCACACTGCTTTAGTGTCGTAGGAGTTCTGGGTCTGCATAAACCCACACTGGCAGCTTTCCAAAGCTCAGAATTCCCTCCTCTGACTCACTGTGAAAGGGGATCACTCAGACCCCTCCCATCAGGGGAAGCTTAACCTCTGTCATAGTAAGTCAGTTGTTCAGTCTTTTAGTGCCGGTTGTAGGAATCATATAGTTGAATCTGCTCAGCAGCCTGCATTGGTGAATTCCAGCTTCCAGACTTAGATAAGATCCTATTGGAAACTTCCCTTTCTTTTGATTATTATATGTTTTTGATTTCTTTCTATTTTATTTAAAAATGTAAGTGTGTTAACGTTTTTTTTTTATCATACTACAGTAGTAGCTGTATGGGTTATATGATGCATAGTATATAACAGGCGTCCAGCTTCCAAAGCTTAAGGGTACCTTCCACGTGCCCATACTGTCAGTCAGGTTGACCATAGCTGACTGAAAAAGCAGGTTTGGATGCCAAGCCCTTCAGAGTGTTCCTGCTGCTGAATAGCACCCTCCTCTGAGGCTTTTGAGGAATGACAGTGGGCTTGTACCGTCCTTTTGCTGGCCAGATAAGTTCCCCTTGTGGAAAAACCATCCATTTTTAAAAACTGTTTATTAATACTTTTCTGTTCAGAAAAGTTTTTTAAGCTAAGAGTTTGTGTTTAACAGACTGTCACAAGACTGTATTACTCTTTAAACAAGAGTGCAATTTTTTTCCTGTCAGTTTAAAAGTTGTTTAAAGAAATTGAAAATTTTTTTTCCTGTGGAGAGATTGCGTTTATTTTACTTTTGGAAGCTAGTAAAGTGTTTTCAAAAATGTTTTACTGTGTTTTGTGTGGAAAATTACTTTTAAAGACTTTCAGTTTTGCAGGCTTTTGCTGCTCATTTTTGCCAGGACAGAGGCCATTTTTGGCTTGATCATTGAACAGTCAACCAGTCCCACAGTCAGTTCTTCATCAAGCTACAAAAAAAAAAAAAAGTTAAGCAAACAGCCTTTGCCACCTTAACCGGCTAACAATTTGCCTCAGCCATAGGTGTGTGACTCTGATGTGGTAATTGTTTGTTCCTCAGACTACTCATCTTTTACCTCAGATCCCTCTGGGGTAGCACCTACAGCCAGTGTGGATCTGGGGTTAGTCCTACCCTACATGGTTGTTGGGATCACCTCGGTGGACAAGGGAGAGCCACTCTTGTCAGTCCTGGGAGATAGAACATGAAAGACTTCTGGGTTTGGTCAGAATGTTGTTCCAATCCCTGGGGAAGCTGCTACTGCCATTAATAACATGGTCGTCCCTAGTTTTCCTGTCAAAAAGAAACCAAAAACTAACCTAAAGTTGTACCTACTCCACAAATTTTCTTAGATATGAGTGATTTACTTAGTCTGGTTCAGGGTTTAATTGATCCTTCTTGTAAAGTGATTTCTGGTAAAAGAAAGAGCAATACCTCTTCCTGAAGAAATACAAGATTTTGAATATGAACTGGAAGATGAAGGGACAAATACAAGGTTTTCTCCTCACATGTCTGATTCAGACTCACAGCAGATCTCAGTTTCTCATTCTCCCTGTGGGGTTTGTCTTTGCGACTATGTATAGAATGTGCCAGTGTTTTCAGTTGGAGAACACTGAGATTTCTCAGTCCCTCAATAAGTATAATGAACTGTTACAGAAGGAAATTCCACAACCTTCACCCATTCCACCAGTTCTATAGAATGTGTTTGTCACCACCTGCAATTTTCCTGATAGTCAGTCAATTGCCTCTAAAAAAGCAGATGGAATGTATGAAGTCCCTCTCTCTTTTTAAGCTTTTATACACTATTCCCAGATCTGACCAAGAAGCTACAGCTTTAGTTAATCCTGTTGTTGTTAAATATTTAGTTAATTCCAGTCCTACTCCTTCTGATAAGGATGGGGAAATTATCAATAAGTACTGGAAAAAAAGTGTATGCTTCTGCAACTTTGAGTTTTAGAATTTTGAATTGTCAGGCTTGTATGTTAAAGTTTATTCTAATTAATTGTGAAGTGTGAGGAAACGTGTTTTAAATAATTTAGTCTCTTTAATTCTACAAGTCGCTTCTTGTGGTTTACAGTGTACAGTGTGTAGCAGCCTGTATGGTAAAGTGTGTAGTGACAGGGCTGTCTTTTCATGTATGTCACAATTTGGAGGCCCTGGATTCTCTTGGTTAGAAACCTCTATGGTCTCTCCAGTTGCTGTAGGTGTGTGGTGAGATACATACAGAAGGAAGCATTGTAGTCAATTGGTCTGATAAGGGTTGAGTACTGCAGAGTTATAATCTCCTTAGTCTTGGATGTGATGCCCTTATTTATGAGATGCACAATGTAGAAGGCTTTCCTTACCACTAAGGACATAGCTATCAACCTGTTTTCCCAAATCTCACACCATGGATTTGAGCTTAGAGGGGTGCTATTTACATCATAATTAGCAGGATTTACTTCTTTCCCAAAGGGAATAATGCGGCATTTTTTACTTTGAGTTTTAGCCTGTGATTTTGGCACCAATCATTTGTCTGCGTCAGCGCTTTCTGTATTATGCTTACATTGTTAGAGACTCAATGATTGCGCCCAGTTTGCTGTCATCTGCAGACTTGGTAAGCCACAGGCCATCTACTTTTGTCTGGACTTCAGAGAAATAGATTTCAAACAGTAGTGGGCCCAGCACAGATCTTTGTGGACCCCACTGGTAACTGATCTACTAGTAGAGATGGAGTCCCCAACTTGTGCATTCTGTCAGTGAGCCAGTTGGCTACTCATCTAGTGAGATACAGGTTAATCCCCAGCTGGGAGAGTTTCTCAATGATCCCTGAGTGGGGGATTGTGTAAAAATCCCTGGCTTAATCAAGATAGGTGGTATGTACTGCTTTGCCTTCATCCAGGGTTTTGGTGACATTCTCTAAGAAGTCAACCAGATTTAAAAAGCAAGATCTACCCTTGATGAAACCACATTGGGTTGGCTCAAGAATTTGAAGGTCATCTGTGTACTTGTTGATAAGGTCCTTGATGATTATTTTCATGGCCTAGCAGATAAGGCTGGTTAGGCTTATGGGTCAGTAGTTTTTTGGGTTAGTTGATGGAACTCCTGTGTGCAAGGGGATTACTGTTGCTGTTCTCCACTCTGCCGGAACAAAGCCAGTGCTCAGGCAGAGTGGAGAACAGCAACAGTAATCCCCTTTCACAAACGGGATTACTGTTGCTGTTCTCCACTCTGCCGGAACAAAGCCAGTGCTCAGGCTATGATTAAAGAGACTACCAAGTGGTTCTGCTAGGCCTTGTTTTAGATTGTTTAGTAAGCAACCTGGGTTGTTATCTGGTCCCATAGAGGCTGTTTTTTTGCTTTGGAGAGTGCTTGTATGACCCATTCTTTGGAGATGCTTGGTAGAGCACTAGTGTCAGGAATGGTTTTGGGTGTGGTTGGTGGGGACAGGGGGTGAAGTTATTGCTAAATCTGTCAGCTAGCAGGTTAGCAATTTTCTCAAGTTTAGTGTGAGTGGTACCGTCCACTATAAGTTTGGCAGACAGCTGGGCATTCCCTTTTAGGTTTCCGATGTAACTAAATAATGCCTTATGGTTGTCTTTAGCTAGGAATGCTACTTTAGTCTTGTAAGTAGCCTTAGAGGACTTTACAAAATATCTGATTTGCTTGTTCAAGTTGTGGAGGGTATTCTTCTTCTGTTGAATAAGTTCCCTATTGTTCTTAGATATCAAGTTCTTTCTTTTGTTATATAACTTATTTATAAACACAGTCCACCCATGTGGCTTGTTTTTTCGGGAGGGCCTGGTTTTAGTCCGGACAGGTTATTGCTGAGTCAATACATTTGTTTAAGTGGCTATAAAGGGCATTTGTGTACTCTTCTGCATAGAACTCATTGTTGGCCATGTTAGTAGGGGTTTAAAACTTTTTATACCTTTGCTTATTAGACTATAGTTGCTTTGGAGATTTTTTTTCAGTTTTTTTGCTCCTGTGGGGGTGTCAGGTCTGATCTTTACTTCAAATGAGTAAATCGATGGAAAGATATTTGAACTCTTCCATGACCAAGGTGTCTGGCTGTATATTGAGTGACTCTAGTAAGTGCAGATAAGTGGTGTGCTTCTGTTGGTTTATGGTGGGGGAACCTGTGGCTACCAATGATGTGGGAGGGTATTTTGCCTATAGTTATTTTGATCTGTAGTAGTTCAAGAGGGTTGTACTGTTTTACCAGTCCTGAGGTGTATTTGGATTTAATGAAGGTGGATGCACCTTTACCTTTGTTCTTTTATGCTCATTTTGAGGTCTGAACTTGTGAAAGGGATTGTAGCATTGTACAGTTGGGGTGCTTTCTGTGGCCTTGTACCAAGTCTCAGACATCAGCATCTTCCACTGTGAGGAGTGCTTCCAGGGAGTACAGTTTACTGTTTAGGCTCCTAGCAGCATGACCCTGAGTTGTCTCTAATGGATTTCTCTACATCGGAGGTTTTGTTGTTTTGACATTGTCTAAAAAAGGCACTATTGAAGAGGCAAGCATCTTTGCTAGTATCTGAAAGCCTTGAGGAGACAGATGAAGGCCATCTCTGGCAAACCAGCATGGTCTGTCAACCATGTCAGCCCAGGCTGTCAGATACTGAATCCAAACAAAGAAAACACAAGCCAGACCAAGAACTTCAACAAACTATTGTGGCCAGGGAGTACAGCCACACTGCATAACTTTATTGAATAGATGCAGGGGAAACCTCACCCAGCCTGGACACAGACAAGATTGCATTTTTTTAAATATAATTGTACTGTGAAGCTTTCCCCCCCGGGCCTCCACTGAAAAAGGGTTTTGTCTCAGTTGGACTATCCCAGTTAACAAATGTCAAATACATAAATAAACAAAATTGATATATTGATAGTTCTTTCTCAATTTGTGCCCACTGAATTGTGCACAGCAACAGTTATTCCACTCCACAAAGAGGGAGACAACACTGATCCTGGGAACTATCACCCTATTAGCCTGATGAGCCTGGTCTGTAAGGCCATGGAACGTATCATCATGGAACTCATAAACAAAGACATTGGTAACCTCCAAACTCTGGACACCACCCAGTTTGGATTTGTGAAAGGCAGATCATGCCTCCTGAACCTGATCGACTTCTTTGAGGCAGTCACCAAAGTCGTAGATGAGGGTAAGGTGGTTCACACAGCCTATCTTGACCTTGCCAAGGCTTTCGACACCATTCTGGAATTATAGCTAAACTCACTAAACTAGGTAAAAATTCCTACACCACAAGATGGGTTGCCAACTGGCTCACTGACAGAACCCACACTGTAAAAGTTGCAGACTCCAAATCTGACTTCAAACCAGTGAAAAATGGAGTACCACAGGGTTCAGTCCTGGGACCTCTCCTGTTTGGTATCTACTTCTCTAAAGTACAGACTAACACAGAAGGCCTTTGGCTAATGAAGTTCGCAGATGACTGCAAACTAAGAGCCATAGTCGAGTCCCCAAATGATGTGGACATCCTACAGAAGGGCCTCACTGAGACAGATGCCTGGTGTCAGAGACATGGCCTCAAGCTCAATGGCAAAAAGTGCATTGTCATCCCCTTTGTAAAAACTCTGTACCCACAAACTACCACATAGGCAGCAGTCTACTTAACGCCAAATGTGTGACAAGAGACCTTGGGACCCAGGTGGACAGTAGTCTCTCCTTTGATAATCACATTGCCACAGCAGTCAGGAAATCCTTCTACATGGCACACCTCATCACAAAAAGGTTTTCATCCAGGAAAAAAGGGGTCATTGTTCCCCCTCTACTCGACACTCATTAGACCCATTATAGAGTACAATGCCCCTTTTGGAATGCACCTCACAAGACATCAGCAGCAGCTGGAAAGGCCACAGAAGTACCTCACAAAGGGGATTATTGGCCTCAAACAGATGCCGTACACTGACCATCTCAAAAAACTCCAGCTTTACTCCATACATATTGCCTACTGCGAGGTGATCTCTGCCTAACATATAAAGCTATGTCAAACCCAGAGCTGATGCTACACATAAAGAAATTCCAGTCCCTTCGGGCTACACACTCTAGGGACCTATACCTTGTCACCACAATAAACAGGACATGCTGGAGGGATAGATTCCTGTCCTAGAGACTTCCCATACTCTGGAACAAGCTACCCATCTATGTCAAGCAAAGTTCCTCAGCACTCTTCAAGAAAAATCTTGATGAGTGGATGGGAAATAGGAAATACACCCCGGGGATCACTTCTGTGGCTCTGCTCAACAGGTGCACAGGAAAATAACTTTCTTGTGTGGCGTAAGCCCGGGAACCCTGTTGGCTAGGCTTACTTAGGCCCTTGGGCCGATAGCCTAGTACCTACCTATGAACCTATGATTCTGTGGGTGGTGGTGCATGGCTGTTCTTAGCTGGTGGAGTGATTTATCTGGTTAATTCTGATAATGAAGATGACTACACCAGGCTGACTAGTTATGTGGCCCCATGCATCTATTCAATAAAGTTCTGCAGTGTGGCTGTACTCCCTGGATAGCATGTTTTTTTTAAGCTTTTAGATATTGGATCCCCTGGAGTGACACCAGAAGCTAAGACAATTATTGAAATCAATAATTTTTTGTCTGTATTTTGGCATCATCCTAGGTAAAGGTAGAATGCTGCTTTTGTCTAAGCACCAACATCCTTTGCCCTTTCAAATTCCAGAGCTGGATTTTGTCGAAAGAGAAATCACTTGGTACTGACAGCAAGCATGTCCCCTTCTCCCTTCCTGTCTCAAAGCAGTCAGTCACTACAGGCACCATAGACTTTGCTTGGGGTGCAGTTTCAAGAGGTATAAAAGTACAAGGTATGTGGGAAATCAAAGACAGATGCAAGCAAATAAATATAAAATAGATGCTTTTTCTGATCAAGATACTCAACTCTCTGAACCATCTTTGTTCCCTGGGACCTCTTCAGGGTGTTACAGATAATACCACAATCATGAGGTACATCAACAAGCAAAGGGAACCAGGTTATACCCCCTTTGCAAACTAGCCCTGTTGTGATATACTTCACAGCACAGTCTCACTCTACAGGAATCCCACATTCCATCAGAGCAGAACTGTGTGGCAGACAAGCTGAGCAGGACAACAGCAGATCCTCATGAATGGAAACTAGTTCAAGGGGGTCTTCCAAGATTTGATCCATTTGTGGGGAGTTCCTCAAGTAGACCTCTTTGCCTCTTCTCTGAACAATCAGCTGTAAAGATTGTGTTCCGGTACGCCATGCAGGAGGGCCTGGAGGACAGATGCATTTTCTTTTCGTTGGACAGACGTGTTCCTGCATGTGCTTTCACCATTTTCACTGATACCCAGGGCACTTGTGAAGACTCAGAAGGAATCCCCAAGATCATTGTGCGACTCCCTTCTGGCCCAAGCAACTGTGGTTCTCCCTTATTTCGTCAATGGTCAGGGGCGATTACCACAAGCTTCCTCAAGGAATGCATCTGCTCACACAAGATCAGGAGTATTTGATGCACCTGATCCCAATCAACTTCAATTGACAGCCTGGATGATAAGGTCTTAATTCCTTTTAGGCACCTGTTTACTGAGGACGTGCATTGGGTACTAATACAAGCAAGAACGACTGCTGCTAGAAAATCATATATTAGCAAATGGAAAAGGATTTTTAGTTGCTGCCAGCAACATAACCAGCATCCATTCAGGGCTAGTCATTCTCTGAGTTTACAATATTTCTGTAAGTTACCATTCTGCAGCCTTTCTTGAAATTGGGGGTGGGGGGGGGGTTGGGGTTGGCACAATGGTTTGAGATTGGCACTGTGATTATGGTGTTCACCTTACCAACAGAAGGTACAAAGTTTGATTTATCCCTAAGAGTTGACCCATTAGTCAGGGATCTGGGAAAATATGTAAACAGTAATCTGGACATTGACCAATATTTTGCCACAGTAGTAAGAAAATCATTCTATTGTCCCCAACTTATAAGTAAGGGCATGGCATCTAGGTCCAAGGAAGTCATAGTGCCACTTTTACGGCCTTTATCAGATTCATCATTTACTATAATGCCCCCTTCGGCATATACCTGACCAAACATATGCAACATTTGGGATGCCCACAAAGGTTCCTTACCAGGAAAATCTAGGGTATAAACACATTGTCCTTTATGTATCGCCATAAAGTTCTAGCTTTCTACTCCTGTCTCCTACAAGTTACTGAGAGGTGATCTGTACCTGACATGCAATGCATCCTTAGATCCATCTCAGTTTTCTTTCCTGGCATGAAAAATGAGGGAGAAAGGACACTACATAACTTGGATTTCCACAGATAGCTCAAGTATTACCTTGACAGATATAAATCTTTCAGATGTTTGAATCAATTATTCATTTCTTGTGAAGGTAAGAAGATAGGACAACCTGTGACAAAACAAGAGTCTTTGCAAAAGTTGCCTAAGACTATTACCTTTTGTTATACTCACCACAATAAAACTATTTCAGGAAGGATCAAGGCCCACTGTTCCAGGGCTTTGGCTTCATCTATGGCTTTTTGGAAATGGTTGGATTCTAGAAGTATTCTAGAAGTTGCAACTTGATCCTCTGTACATGCTTTTACAAAGCACTTTAAGCTTGATTCCATCTCGAGGTCTAGATCAGGCTTTGCTAAGATCATTTTCCAGGAGCTTCTGGACTCCTCTTCTTCCTCTTCCCAAATGTAGTAAGCTGGAGTAATCTACCAATAAAGCTAAGGCTACTGCAAAAGTGATCAATATGATGAACATAGTACAGTTGTGTAAGTAAGCTGACCATAACAGTAAATGTTTGAATGATCTTTGCTGCAGTAACACTCCCTCCCTCCACCCCCTTGTTTTTTGGACTGTTTATGCCAGGGTGTGGACATTTATTTTTTGTTATTTCTAGCATTTTCCTTTCAGGGTTCAGCCTCTCTCTCTCTCTCTCTCTCTCTCTCTGATGGCATGAAAGCTCTGAAGGGCTTGGCACCCAGACCTGTCTTTGTAGTCAGCTCAGCTTGAGCTTACTCACAGTTAGGTCACGTAAAAGGTGTCCTAAAGCCTTGAAAGCTGGCTAGCTGTTACATCCTACACAGGATGTAACTCACACAGGTAAGGCTACTGCAACAGTGATTGTTCAAATATCAGGTATTATGCTATGTTTACATACACAACTGTACTTTCTCCCTTCTTTTGGAAATGGTCAGGGACAATTACCAAGAAGCTTCCTCACAGAATGGATCTACTCACACAAGGCCAGACATGCTTGATACACTCCAACCAAAATCAACTTCACTTGGCTGCCTGGATGATAGGATCTTAAATCTATTTAGGCATCTGTTTACTGAGGATGTGCAACTAGAAAATCATATATTAGCAAATGGAAAAGGTTTTCTAGATGGTGCCAACAACATAACCAGCACACATTCAGGAATAGTTGTTCTCTGGTTTTGCAATGTCTCTTTGAGTTATTATCATATGGCCTTTCCTGGAGTTGGGGTGGCACACTGGTTGGAGGTTGGCTCTGTGGTTAAGGTGTTTACCTTAACCATTGAAAGAACAAGGTTTGATTTACCCCTTAGAGTTGACCCAGTAGTCAAGGATCTGGGAATGTATGTAGACAGTAATTTATTTATTTTTTATTTTACATTTGTTGACCGGGCTAGTCTGGCTGGATACATGTCCATTTTCAGCAGAGGCCCGAGGAGAAAAGCTCCACTATAATTGGTACATTACATAAAAAACATTACTATACGATACAACTTATAAGGATTGATGAACTAATTGAATGTAGGATATTAACAATACAGAAACATATTTACAGAATTGTACAGTTCTTGAATTACATCATTTTTACAGAATATGTATAATACTTAAAATACTAAATACTGAGTAGAAATTCCTAATCCCATGTTATTAGGAGAAGCAGGAGTAGTAAGTTTTGAAAAGAAAGGAAGAAAGAGGTAGCACATACAAAGGTCTATACTATATAGTATTGACAGCTAAGATAATACATTTGTGCCAGGGCACCAGTTCTAAGAAATAGAATTGCATGGCAGGGAGCAAAGTGTGAGTGTAAGTGAGAGGGTAGATGACAGGATCCAGAGGTGTATTGAGTAAAGAGAAAAGATGTTATAGGAAAAGTAATATCTAAGTGGATATAAGGTGAGCTACAGAGGAGGAGTGATACAAGTAGTAGAGACAAGCAGAGAAAGTAGAGGAGGGAGTTGTAAAGAGAGTTGGGCACTAAAGTCAGTCAGGATTAGAACAAGGGCATAGCCAGTTGGATTTGAAATGGTGCCTTAGTTGTTTCTTGAAAAGTTTTGATGAGCCTAGGGAGGTCAGTTCTATGGGAAGTTTATTCCAGTAAGAGCCAACAACATTTGTAAACAAGGAGTCGCCAGCTTTATTGTGTGATTTGAGAGTAGTGACTAGCAGTTTGTTTGCTGAGCGGAGGGAAGTAAGATTCTTGTACGGGGTGACAAGGTTATTAAGTATTGGTGTATTATTAGGGTAATGGAGAATTTTATAGGTGATAACTAACTGGTGGAGGAGAATTAGATTTTGAAGTTCAAGCCAGCTGAGTTTTTTGAGATTATCACAATGATGGGTACGAAATGGGGAACCTGTGGCAAATCTGGCAATGTTATGGTAGGTTGTGGCAAGTTTCTGAAGGTTTGATTTTGAAAGGTTGATAAAGGATGGGGAGGCATACAGTAATGTAGAGATGAGATGTGTTTGGGCTAGAGACACCCTGCTAGTTGGTGTAAGAAAGGGCTTAAGTCTATAGAGGGCACCTATCTTTTTATTTACAGCTTTGATGGTTAGGTTAATGTGGGAATCAAAGTTCAGTTGATTATCTATTGTAAAACCTAGCAGTTTAGTTGAAAGGTCAGGTGTAATGATAGTGCCATTATCAGAAACAATAGAGAAGGAGAAGGGGGTATACTTAAGGGTAGGTGAGAAAAGTAATAATTTGTTTTTTTTGGGATTGAGGAGGAGACAGATATGTTGGAACCATTTTTCTGCTGCTGTAAAGACTTTTTGGGTGGAAGAATGGAGTTCAGCTGGAGATCCAGCAGAGCAGATGAGAGTTGAATCGTCTGCATACTGAATACATGTGGATGTTGGGAGTGAAATAGATAGGTTATTGATAAATATGGAGAAAAGAAGGGGACCTAGGATGGATCCTTGAGGGACACCGATAGTGACTGGGAGCTGAGAAGATAGATGGCTGGCCCAAAGCACAGCTTGTTTTCTATCCTTCAAGTAAGAGTCAAACCAGTGCAATGCCATACAGTCAAGTGAGAGTAATCTAGCCTTTGACCAACATGTGGCTATGGTAATAAGAAAATCATTCTATGTTGCCCAAGTTATAAGTAAGGGCATGGCATCCAGGTCCAAGGAAGTCATAGTGCCACTTTATTTGGCCCTTATCAGATCCATTATTGAGTATAATTCCTCTTTCGTCATGTACCTGACCAAACATATGAAACAGTTGGAATACCCACAAAGGTTTTTTACCAAGAGAATCCAGGGTATAAGCACACTGTGACAAAAAAATTCCAATTCCACAGGTAGCAAGAAAAACCAGCAGGAATAAAAAAAAAAAGATGATAAAACACAGTCGTTTAATCCAAATACTTAGTGCTTTCGTCTGTGTAGTGAACAGACTTCTTCAGAGGAATGTCCTGCAGGTTTTTCTTGCTACCTGTGGAATTGGAATTTTTTTGTTGTGTTGTGGGTTCCTGGTTTTATAAGCACAATGTCCTGTGTGAATTGCCTTAAAGCCCTACCTCTATACTTTGTCTCCTACAGGTTACTGAAAGGCGATTCATGCCTGTCATACAAGGCATCCTTGTATCCAGCTCTGATGGACTTTTGCACATGTGCAAAATGAAGAGCATCAGATCCACTTGATCCAAGGATTTAAATTTTGCTTGTGACATAAATAACACATATTGAAGAGGCAGACATGCATCTGAAAGGATCCCCATTCCCTGGAACAGACTCCCCATCCATGTGAAGCACATTTCATCCCTAACCCCATTTAAGCATAACCTTGACCAAAGGATGGGAAATCAGAAATGTATCCTGGATTTGTCCCCCATGTCTCTGAGTGACAGAGACAGACAGTAATGTCCAAACTAACATACCCTCCCCCAACATAAGGTCTAGAAACTTCCTTACCAACATCCCCCCTCATAATAAATGCCCATGATACATAGGAGCACAATTGGGTTGGATTGCACTGCTAAGCTTATGAAGGCCCTGGTGGTTATTAGCTTACCATATAGCTATGAACATATGAACCTTACTCCTCTAACAAGGTTCATTTATCAGCTATTTCAGCATGAATGCCAGGAATCCTTCTATTTCAGTGTTGTTGTGTCCTTCGGCTTATCCCGGTTAGGGGTCGCCACAGCGGAACTCCGGTCCGCTAATATTTGGTAGTGGATTTTTACGTGCCGAGTTACCAGCCTTGATGCACAACCTTCAACGAAGGCACACCCATTCACGTATGCCTCCACACAGAAGACGCTCTAGCTGAGAATCGAACGGGACAACGTCTTGCTGTGAGGCGACAACGCTACCACAGCATCTATTTCAATACAGTATCATATCAGAATGATTTTGAAAAGGGTTTGTATAAGAGTTCTCCAAGAAGATGGGTGTACCCCTCCTTTGTATCTTAATTTTGTGTTAGAGATGCTAACACTTGCTCCATTTGAACCAGCTAACCTGGCTGATTTGTGGTCCTTAAAATGGAAAATAGTTTTACTGATTGCTCTGATCTTAGCAAGAATGGTGTCTGAGTTGCAAGCTTTTATGGTGAGTCAACCCTATCTCATTTTCCACATAGACAAGGTTTCTTAGAGAACTGATCCTTATTTAATACCTAAAATGATAACCAGGTTTATATTAAGCCAAGCCATCCATCTCCCTGTTTTCTTTCCTGGACCACAATGTGAGGGAGAGAGGACACTTCATGGCTTGTATGTCCACAGACAACTCCGGTACTATCTTGATGGATCTAAATCTTTCAGAACTTCCAATCAATTGATCATTTCTTGCGAAGGTAACAAGAATGGTAACATACGTCAAGCAGACTATTTCCAAATTGTTGTCTCAGGCTATTACCCTTTGTTATCGCCACCACAGCTTAACTGTTCTAGGTAGGGTAAAGGCACATTCTACCAGGGCTTTGGCTTTATCTCTGGATTTCTGAAAAGACTTGCACTCTTGAAGTATTTTAGAAGAAGCATCTTGGTCCTCTGTACATACTTTAACAAAGTACAGTAAATGAGATTCCATCTCCAGGTCTAGGTCAGGCTTTGCTAGGACCATTCTCCAGGGCCTCCTGGAACTTTCGCCTGCCACCTTCCAGTTGTTCTAAACTGTAGTTATCTACTCACATAGCTTAGGCTACCACAGCAGTGATCAATATGAACAGCATGGTACAGTTGTGTAAGGCTTCTTATTGAAATGTCAGCAGTCAAAATGTTGAATATCGACAAGATGAAAAAGAAAGACCAAAAACCCAGGAGAAGAACAAATCTTGAAGATCGCTGTTCTCTTTTATTCTTTTTCCTTTTGCAGAAGGCAAGCCCCCTGTATCTCTATACCCCCCAACTTATATATGCCACTTCCAATTTCACTATACCTCAGAGGAAAGGGAATATCCTGAGAAATGGCCATCTCAGACTTAGTATACGGTTAGTGTTGTGTAAGTAAATTTATCATAACATTAGATGTTTGAATGATCACTGCTGCGGAAGCCATTTCCTCTCTCCATGCCCCCTTGTTTTTCTGTGGGTTTTTATGCCAGAGTGTGGACATTTATTTTTTGTTGTTTATAGCAATGTCCTGTCAGGGTTCAGCTTCCCTCCCTTAGTTTTCAAGAAAATTGTGAAGGTCTTGATGCTCAAAGCCTTTTTTTTAGTCAGCTCTACTTGACATGACTAATGGCATAGGTGTGTGGAAAGTGCCCTGAAACTTTCGAAGCTGGCTGGTTGTTTTTTCCTATGCAGTATATAACCCACATAGCTAAGGCTACTGCAGCAGTGATCATTTGAACATCTACTGTTATGGTAAGTTTACTTTCATAACTGTGCATTATTGTCTAGAAGAAATTGAAGTAGTTAGGAATGAACACATTTATCAAATATCTTAGAGAGGGAGAAAGTACAGCAATGGGCCTGAAGTTGGATAGCTTAGTACAGCTGCCACATTTATAGTTTGTCAAGATAAAGTTCTGATTTTAGTTATTGAAAAGGAGAGACTCTTGAATAGATCTGCTGATAAGGATGGATACTAGGCAGGTTAGGGCATTTGCTGCTAGTCTCTGGCATTCAGAAAGGATTTTATCAGATGGCAGAGTTGTGGGCTTCAATTCATAGGGTTCATAGGACTGCTAGGAGTTTTAAGGCTATTTAGTCCTATAACCACATATGCCTTGCCAATACCCTCCCTCAGGCTTTACCTCCTTTTTAAGGAAAGAGAGAGACTAGTTAGTCCCAGAGTAAATTTGATAGTACCTCTCCTGTTGTCCAGGTTTGGTTTAAGAAATTTATTAAATCACAGTAGTTAACCTGTAGGAGAAGTTTATTCCAGAGAAGGTGGAGGTGCCAAGTGATGAATCTCTTTCCATTACTTTCTGCTTATCTGCTTATGAAGGTTCGGATCTCTGATTCATCTGTTAGCTGTGCTGTTTGACTTATTGAGGTATAGGAGGTCAAGGACAAATGGATTCCTTATGGCAACATAAGGAAGGCATAGATCAACCCCCCGTGCTTCTGTAAGACACAGAGTATAGGAACAGGGCTTCCAGCATCTCCTGATAACTAAAGTTCTTAAGACCAGATATCTTTGTGGTTAGGAAGCTCTGGGGCTAAGTTTGTAATACATTGAGTGAAGTACTTTGCAAAGGGAGCATTATAATCTATAATTGGCCTGATCAGTACTGAATATAGGGGAACAATAACATGTTTGGATCTAGATGAAGTACTTTTGGCTATTAGTTATGCTAAGTAGACAGATTTCCTGACTACATTTTCCACATGATGATCAAAACAGGTCCCTGACGACCTCTTTGTTTAGTAAGGGAGTGCTACATATAGAAAACAGTGATAAAAATGTCAGTGTTTAATTTAAGCCTATTATCCATATACCTGGTATTAAGTAAGGTAAGGAGGTCTTTCTGAAGGGTACAGATATATGAGCGGTTTGAAAATTACAGCTAGTTTGCAGTCATCTGCAAATTTGGTTAACCAGCATTCCTAGTTTTGAGATCCGAGAAGTAGATGCAGCCACATGAGTTATGTGGGATCGATCTTTCAGTCAATTGCATATCCATCTTACCACATAAGACTGTATGTTTAAGGCAGAAAGTTTCCTTGCAATTATGACATGACTGTGGCATCAAAATGTTTTGGCCAGATTAAGATAAACTGTATCAAAGTTCCAACTGCAATTGAAAACTAGCATACACTCTTGAATAAGTTAACAAAATTTAGCAGACATGATCTCCACTTGACAAAGCCAAATTGTCGTTGGTCAGGCTTAATGAGATTCATGATATCATAATTAATATTACCAGCTATGATACAAAACTAATATGGCTGATTGGTCTACAGCTTCCGGGGTTCATGTTTGGGACACCATTGTGGAATGGCATCACCACAGCATTGTGCTAGAATTTGAGAACCTAGTCTGCATTAAGATTAGGTTAAATAATTTAAGGAGCGGTTCCATGAGAGCATGTTTGACACTGTTTCTTAAGAACCTAGGTATGTTGCCAAGACCCATGGAGGAAGTGTTTCGTCTTTGACAATCCTTAATAACATGCCTCTTAGTGATGACAAGGGGTGTATGGGATCATGGGATTAGTGGTGTTTGAACAGGAGTTTCAGCATTGAAGTTTGAGGTGAACTTATTTGCTGGTATCTTTGAGATATTATCGGGGCTGGAGTAAGTGGCCCATTAAGGAAAAGTTTAGAGGAATTAATAAAGGATTTTCGACTGGAAACAGACTGCCTGCCTTGCTTGGATTACTTTTGAATACTTAGTAATTCTGTACAATATTTCAAATAATATATATATATATATATATATATATATATATATATATATATATATATATATATATTTTTTTTTTTACTTAAGACGAGTTTAAGTTCGCTACTTCTACTACTATTGTCTGATCTGATTAATATACAGTGATTAACTAGAGATATATACAGAGAAGTTTCTTACACTGTTTTATTTCTTAGCCTTCTGACATAGCTAAAGAAGGACTTGTAGTTATGCTTCACTTCAAAATCTGATCAAAATTCATGGGTTGATTTACTGGTTCTAATAGTACTTTTCAGTTTCTTGGTGATATTTTTATACTATGCTCATTCTGGAGAGTTCTAGCTTTACTGAACAGTATAAGGATTTTTTTGTCTTGTTATAAATTGTGTTTATGTTGGTTGATGACCTGGGTTGATTTTAAATTTTTCACTATATTTCACTCTAGTTATAACTGCTAATCTGTGTATTTGTTTAAGTGGGCATAGAACTCCTTAGTGAAGCTGCATGCAGTGTCAGGGTCAATGGTATTAATGATGGCATGAGAAGATGTATAGATTTTATCATATAATTCTATAAAATGTGCCCTTTTAAAGTCCTTACTGATTACAAGTGGGGGTATGGGGTCCTCAGAATAAATGTCACAGGTTTACTATCTAGTGTAGCTGGTGAAGGAGGGACTAGGTGACTGGTACATGCAGAGGCAATGTTTGTGAGGACCAAAGCAAGAATATTTTGGCCTCTAGTGGCTTTGCTGACTAAGTGATCTGGGAATTCTTTTTTATCGAATCCAAAAATCCCTTGGCATATCTTACATTAAAGCTATAGGTGCTCCAGGCTATGGTGCAGTAACTGAAGTCAGTTAGGATTATGGAGTTTTGCTTAAAGAAATGTCTTCTAAAACTTCCAGAAATCAAGTATGATCACTGGGGGACATGGGGGAAGTACTGTAGCATAATATAAATGTGAATCTTGACTTGCCCGTGGTGAACTGAACTTCTAGTTGCTCAATTTGTGGGTCCCTGGGCATCAGTTGTGAAAGGCATGTAGTCCTTGACAAATATGCAGACACCACCACAGTTTCCGTCAGCCCTGAAGGTATGGTAAGTGCAAAACTAAGACATGGAGGGAGTGCTATATTTACATTTAAACCAAATCTCTGTAAATATACATACATAAAATGTTCCAGATGCAGGAGTGCCTCAAGATCAAGTAATTTTTTTTGAGACTCCTGGTGCTGAGAAGAGCCACCTTAATTTCATGCAATTTACAGTTAGATAAATCTGCCAAATTGAGATATCCATTATATGGACTCTGCCTAAATAAAACACTAAGGGGGCAGCAAAGGCTTTTGCCAATATGTGGAAACTCTTGAACAGGGGATATCATCTTTTGCACACTATGTAAGACTATCGATCATCTTCTCCCAGGCTGATACTTAGAAACCCCCCTTACAATGACACCAGCTGTTAAGACAATTATTAAAACCAATTATCTTCAGTTTATACCTAAACATCAGTCTTGATGAAGGAAGGATTCCATTCAGGACCAGAGTCTTACCTACATCAATTACAAGGATAGAAAGTTCTGCAATGACTCTCTGCATAACCCCCAGGATCTTCTGTCCCAGTTCATTCGCTCCCATTCAATACTTGCCTTTGGAAAGAGTCTCTAGGACCATGTAATACCAGTAATCCTGGCACCCCAAAAGTTGCTGACAGTAACTTTTCTTTGCCCATCCTGCTAAGTGGATAATTTGTATGAATAATAATTGAGTTACCAGTCAATAAAACATTTTTGTCCGAAGGTAATTTATAAATTGTATAAAATATTTTATACAGCTGTGTAGACAGGTTGAAGTGAGGAAGTTAGTGTGCTGGTCCTGATTTGTGACTTTGAGGATAGGTCGGATGTGGAATCTGATTTTATAAGATGGTTGCATTTATGAAATTAATTTTAAATTTACAGGTAATGTTAACATCAGATTTAATAAGTAGTGGATTTAATTGGGATTGCTAAATCTGTGTAGTTAGTGGGTTTGGATAAGTGACCTTATCAGGTCTGAGGAATTGAGTGATTGCTGACCAGAAGACATTTTCTGAGATTTTGATTGTGTTTCTGCCAGCTAGGTAGTACTTAATGTTCGATATTAGATCACTGTTGTAGCAGACTAAACTATGTGGATCCTACCCCCCACTGACCAGCCAGCTTTTCAAAGCTAAATTGTACCTTCCACAACCACTCTCTGGTACTTGAGAAAAGCTCCATATAAATTAACAGACAGAGCATCAAAGTACTCAGTGTTTTTTTGCTGATAAAGTATACTCCTTCAACAAGACCCATAGAACTATTAGTTGGCTAGAAACCCATCAAGGCTGGACATATAAGTCTCTCATAGAAAACATTATATTATTTTTATTGACAAATATGCAGACACCATCACAGCTATGGAGATTGCCTATACTCATGCAAAGTTGCCAAAACGTGGAATGATATACCCCAAAATATGCTCATCACTAACAATACTTCTAAATTCAAACAACTACTAAGAGAACAACTCAATAACACTTGGCTCTGCTACTGTACCAAACCTGATTAACAAATCTTAGCACACCCTTGACAAGCTCACTCCTCTTTTTACTAACCCCCCTCCCTTCATTTCTTATTTAGCTTCTCCTTCCCCAATTCTCCTGCTTCTTTCCCTTAACTGCCTTCTTCTGTCGTCTCTCTGTAGCTGCTTGTCAATTCCTCTCTTTTCCCTTGATCATTCTTCCTTTTGCTATCGATAAAAATATATTAAACTCTATTTTACCTTAGCTAATCTTTCAACAATGCCACTTCTAGTATTTTAAACTTACCTTAATTCTCTGCAGATGTGTCCAGTATGTATGCATCTTGTATTGTAGACTTTATGCATCTCATATATTGTATACTGTATACTGGAAGTATTTCTCAAAATACCTTTTGTACTTGTTTTTCTCCCCGGGCCTCCACTGAAAAATGGCCCTCATAGGCCCCAGATGGACAATCCCAGTAAACAAATGGAAATAAGTAAGTAAGTAAGTAAATAACTTTTTTGAGGAAGATGTGTTTTTCCTGACTGAAATGCTATGTTAGGTTTACTAGAAAAGCAAATGTTTTTGAACTGGCTTTGCATTTCTTAAAGGAGATTTGCTATTTAAATGAATGTGTAAACTTTTGCGCAAAAGTTCTGTCTTTTGACTAAATTTTCCTACACATTTTACAGGTTTATGTGTCAGAGACCTGGTATTGTGCATGTGGTGGACTTCAGTGGTGCATTTAGCTTACAATTAGTTGTTCTCTACTTACTATTTACTGACTCATTAAGATTCTGGTTATCTGCTTTTTGAAGTCTTATTCTTGTGCCACTGTCCACAAGAAGAAGAAAGTTGTCAGGAAGTTTTTGGGTGTCAGGCCTGCTCCTAATGTTCATCAGCTGCTGGCAGGTGACTCTGCTGTGGCCCCTCCTGGTTCCTTAGACTGCACATCTCTCTCTCTCTCCTGGTCACTCTGATGTTGCACATACAACCACTAAGGAATGGGGGATAGCCACATCCTATGCAGCTGTAGGAATGCCCTTGTTGGGCAAAGACAAACCTCTTTTGACAGTCTTAGGGGAAAGGGCATGTGAAGGTCCTTCACTAAGCTGGGATGGGGACCATGATTTTTGGATGAGTAAGCCTGCTATGGGTCAGTCTTTTTTTTCATGGTGTTCATCATTCCCTCTGCCTCTGTGGTATTTTGGGTTGCCTGCCAATGTAGCCCAGTTCTGGCCAGCTTTCTAAAGCTCAGACACCTCTCCCTCTCTCTTCCTGTGACAGCTAATTGGCTGAGCATATCCTGAGTGGGAAGTCTTCAGCTGTCACAGGAAGTAAGTCTTCAGTCTTTTTCTGATAATCAAAGAAGAAAGTCCTCTGACTTTTCACAGGATCCAGTGCTGACTTTTCTGACTTACTTCTCAGATAATCCCCATTTTGGGATCCCCTTCCTCCCATTTTGTTATTAGATTTATTATTTTCTATGTTTTATATATATATATATATATATATATATATATATATATATTGGGATCCCCTTCCTCCCATTTTGTTATTAGATTTATTATTTTCTATGTTGTTTCTATCTATATATATATATATATATATATATATATATATAGTTTACCTGCGGTGGTGGTGCTGCAGTAGCATTGTCACCTCACAGTAAGACGCTGTCTGGTTTGATTCTCAGCTACAGCGTCTTTTGCGTGGAGACATGCGTGAATGGGCGTACCTTCATTGAAGGTTGTGCGTCAGGGCTGGTAACTCGGCACGTAAAAATCAACTACAAATCATTAGTGGACCGGAATTCGGCTGTGGTGACCCCTAACCGGGAAAAGCTGAAAGACACAACAACAAATATATATATATATATATATATATATATATATATATATATATATATATGTAGTTTACATGGATTTGGTCATACGGCCAATTGTCGAACAGGGTGTTCTTCAAAATTATATGTCGAAGATTTAGATCTTGAATGGTCGGAATGTCATATAAAATTCGAAACTCGACATTTCCGACCGCTCTACCACCTAAACAAGCACTACCATGGGTTAAAAAGGGGGGATGTTTGGCGTTTTGACATAATTGCATTCACAATTATGCCAAACTGGCATTCTGCAGTCGAACATGTTGTGTTCGACATTTGGCCATATGACCAAATCAATGCATACCTATATATATATATATATATATATATATATATATATATATATATATATATATATGGGTTCACTACTAAAGACCGAAGACCCACAAGACCGACACCCGTAATTCCGAGACCAAATACCTGAAAGAAGAGAAGACCGACTGACCACAAGCGCAAAATTCAAAATCACGAACGATCAACACACATACAGTACTCACATACACGTACACACAGTGTCCCCCCAAACCCAAACAAATAATCCTACATTATAGTTAAGCAGGGGGCTGTGCCCCCCACACACCCCTACTTTAATATTCTAACTCTGAGCTCGCACAAACACACACTCAAAGCAAACTCACACCCACACATTACAGTCCCTCATACACACACACACACACACACACACACACACACACACACACACACACACACACACACACACACACACACACACACACCACAGTCACAACACACACTAACACACACTAAAGCCCCTCACAAACACACTTACACATAGATACTTACCTGAACCACAACACCAGAAGCGCTAACTCAATATCCCTTAACATCGAGATTTTGCATTTCACGCTTCTGGTCTTTCAGTAATGTGCGGTATCAGGCTTCTGGTCTCTGTAATTTGGGCGTCGGGATTCTGAGCGTTCGATATTTCGTAGGGGACCTATATATATATATATATATATATATATATATATATATATATGTATATAGATATATATATATATATATATATATATATATATATATATGTATATAGATATATATATATATATATATATATATATTTCAATAAGTTATTTCTGTTATTGTTTACAGTAATTCCTGTAGGAATTTCTGCTTGTAACAATATTTATGTGGCTTCTGTCTTGACAAATGACTGTTTTTTGTTTCTTGTGGAAATTTTCAGTATTTCTATGAGAATTGCAGTGTGTATATATGCTGTTAGACACTAAAGGCTGTCTCATATAGTCAGAACTGCCAATTAATAGTGTTTGTCTTTACTGTTGTTACTCTGCTTTATTTTCATCTTTTAACAGAAACATATTGCAGAACCTCAATTTTTCAGCATTTATACATTATTTACTATATCTATGGCTCTACTCTGTGTATTTTAACATTGGATCTCAATTTTACAGCAAATGAAGTTGTTTGAATATACTTTGGATATTTTACTCTCTGACAAGAAAATATATTGCTTAAATTGCTTTTAAACTTATTTTATGGCAGTTTAATGTGGTTAAAGTGTGTGGAGCTAATTTTTAAAACTGGTTTGGCACATTGGTTGCTTTATTGTTTGGACTTTGTGTATGGGAAATTATTTAACTTCTATCAGTTGTAAAAAAATTCTGAATACATTACAAACTGTTTTTGTGATAATAAGCCAGTTTGACAAAGTTTAGTTGTGTGGGGGCATTCTAACCGCTAGGAGCTTAAGTGCTTGTTGTGATATATTATCCAGTACTGTCAGTTTGCTATTCTGGCAGGTGTTCTCTTTATCCTGACTTGATGGATCCTAACTCAGGCACCTCCTGCCCTACCATCAAAACCAGTTGCACCTAAAAAGAAAACAACAAAACAAAAATTTGCCTCAGACTATGGTTAATGATTCTTTTAAGGCCATTGCTTGGCCCGCAGACCATTCACCTCACATGCTCCAGGAATGTTCCAGTATGTGACACAGGTATGGAAGAATCAAACCCTTTAGGTGCAGGAGCAGTCCAGGGTAAAGGACCCCTTACCAGGCATAATAATTGCTCCCCAGGTATTTTATTTAGTAGTGAAGTTCACAAGAAAAAGCAACAGAGGCTTCATCCCGCAGTTGATATTCAGATTATTGCTGTTTATAAGTCTGATGTGGCTTACTTGGCTGAGTGTTCTACTTGCAAATAATTTGAGGTAGTAGTCCCATATGAAGCTCTAGTGCTCGTTTGGGTTTACATTCATTCAGAGATTGATGAGGAATCTGATAACAACAATGGTGATTTTCTAGTTGACACTGAGTCCAGTCACAATGATTCTTCAGAAAGTGAACCTGAGTTTAAGTCCAAACAAGTGTTCTGTTTTCCTCAGACAATTGCTAGATTTAGCAATAATTTTGTTTGGGAACAGTCAGGAACTACCTCAGAGCGAGGCAGGGTATATGACTTGATAGAGAATGAGATGCCCAATTCTGTGACTATTCCTCCCTCTTACCAGCCTTGGAAGATGTTTCTAGAGCTGCCTGCAGGACACCAGTATCTACTCCAGCAGTCCCTAAAAAGACTCAGAAAATATAGGGCATGCTTGGATATAATAGGTCTCTTTTCTCATTTGACTGCTGACCCAGCTGTGATCTACTCAGCTACCTGTTCAAATAAAAAGTCATTGGTTTCATCTAATCCATAGTCCTTTTAAAAAGATGTATTTTTGTTAGATCTTCAGTGCAAAAGGATGTTTCTTTCTAGTAATCTAGCCTTTAGAATGTTAAATTATTAAGGATAAATGTGCTTGTTTGAAGTGAGCTGAACTGAGATGGGCTACCAGCCACAACTTTGAGCTGAGATACCAGATGACTAGAGGTTTCTGAGCTTCCCAAAATCCACAAGTTGGCCTTTTTTTTTTGCTTTTTATACTAGTTACTGTACTTTTTATTGTGTTCTGCTTTTTAATAGTGTATTTAAATACTGTAAACTAAACTGCACTGTTTGTACTGCATTTGTCTGCCTTATTGTGCCTGTTAAATCATATTTTGTTGCTATTTTCACTGTTGCAAAGCTTTTTTTTTTACTGCTTGCAAAGTAATTATTACTTTTCACTGTTTGCAAAGTATCTGTTCTGTTTGCTCTGTTTTCCTGCCAAGCAGTGTTTTAAATAACTGATTTGTTTGCTGTTTAAAGCATTCTTTAGTGTTTTATTGCTGTTTTACTGCTGTTTAAAACATTTGTATTGTCTCACTACAGTTTATTCTGCTATTTAAAAATATTTTAGTGTTTCCTGCCTAAATTAGTAACTAGTAGCTGTAGCATAGTCCCTATACAAGTTTGCTGCATCTGGATATGTTTATAGTGGCTGTTGTATTCTAAGCACATTTTCCAAGCCAACTTTGATTGGAAGAGGCTCTTCTGCACCCTTGTGAGAGAAATGTGCTGATTGGAACCTGTCTGGTGAAGGGTGAATGGTCTAGGGCTTGGAGGAAACACCCTCATTGGTCCTTTTGAGTTTTTTTTTTTAAAGTTTTTAGCTTATGGTATTTAAACCCCACATTTGAGTGGGTTTTTAATTGTTTGCACTTCTCGCAGCACCATGCACGGCAGCACAATTTTTTGCCATAGTCGGACAGATCATTTTGACAATTTTTCCCTTAAATACAGCTGCAGTACATTAGTGTAGTCCTCATCTTTAATACATCTCTGGTCTAAGAAATATTGCTAGTGAGCTGTGACCTATTAAACCACCAGCCAAAAACCCTGTCAGGAATACCCATCTACAGTGCACCTCCTAAATCAGTCCTGTAAGAACCCCCTTTGTGATAACAGTTCTTTAAACCTAGCATTATTTATTTATTTATTGACATTTGTTGACCAGGAAAGTTCACTGGATCAAAAATAACCTATTTTCAGTGGAGACCCAAGAGAAAAGCTCCACAAACACTTTATAATAGCAAGAAGCATACATGTGAATTACAATAAAAATAATGACACATGATAATCGCAGAAATACAGACATATACAATATAATAAAAGGTCAGTCATTGTAATAATAGTCACAGTAGAGACATTTTAGATAACAGAAAGCAAAAAGTAGAAGTACAATAAGTGAGAAGCAAAAAGTAGATTTATTTCTTAGCTGTCTGATTAGGATTATATTTGAAACAGTAGTAGAAATATTGTGTAGAGAGGGATGGAAAGGGCTATGGTGGGTTGAAATGTGTTGTACAAGAGCAGGTGGGGTTGTTTAGATAATGTTTTTTTAGAGCAGACTTAAAGGCTTTTAGTGAGTCAAGTTGAGTGATGTGTGAGGGAATGGCATTCCATAGCTGGGCAATGATTTGGGAGTACAGATACTCACCAGCTCTTTTATTAGGTTTGGATACATTTAAGGGATGCTTATTATTGGATCTAGCATGTGGGTAGATGTGTATGGTTGAAGAATAGAATGGAGTGCAGGGCAGTTATTTGATTTAAATAGTAAGTTGTGGGATAGAGTAAGTTGTGTGTGGTGTAAGTTTTGGGGGAACTCAAGCCAGGTGAGTTGAGAAATAGCTTGGCAATGATGTGTGCAGTTAGACAAGTCAGTAACAAATTTAACTATTTTATAATAACATGCTTGAAGCTTATTAAAAAGGATTAAATGGAGGTTGGTGAATATGGGACTTCCATAGAGAATAGAGGGAATGAGTAGAGTGTTGGACAGTTTTAGTTTGGTGTTTGTATCAAGATAAAATTTATGATGGTAAAATTTACCTAGTTTAAAGTGGGTTTTCTTTATTGTGTTAAAAATATGTTGTTCAAATGTGAACTGACTGTCAATAGTTATACCTACTAGTTCAATTTCTGTCTTATCTGAGAATATTTTAAAGTCTATAATTGGTGGTTTTGTAGAGAAGAGTAGGAGTTTGGATTTTTTGAGTTCAACAGAAAATGAAAATCATTTAACCAGGATTCAATGTATGAAAAGGAGTTTTGTGTGAGTTTAAGGAGATCAGAGAAGTTATTGGAGACGGAGATAATAGTTGAATCATCGGCGTATTGAATGAGTTTACTTTGTAATGAGACTTTATGAAGGTCATTTATGAAGGTGTTAAAAAGTAGGGGCCCTAGAATGGATCCTTGTGGGACACCTATATTATTGGGTTGGTATTCTCTTCAATGAGCCATTTGACTGATTGCTCTCTGTTTGTTAATTAGAAGAACCATGTTAGAGTGTTTGAAGAGCAGCCCAATTTTCCTAGTTGTTTTAGTAAAGGATGAGACACAGTGTCAAAAGGTTTTTAATAGATCTAACAGAATTACTAATGTAGCTAGGCCAGCATCAAGGGCTGTGTTAATTGTGTTGGTAAAGGACAGTAACACTGTAATAGTACTGTGTGCTGAATGGAAGGCATGCTGGGTTGGGGCAAGGAGGTCGTTGTCGGTGAGGTGTTTAAGAAAATGAGCACGTATACATTTTTCTAGTATTTTTTGATAGAGGGGAGAGTATAGAGATAGGGTAATACTTAGAAAGTTCATTGGAATTTCCGTCTTTATGTAATGGGGTTATGATAGATTTTCTCCATATAGTTGAGGCATATGATTCTGAGATGGAATGATTTATAAGAATACTGATCGGATAAGCAATTGCTTTGGCAGCAAGTTGTAGATATTTGGGTGGAAGTTTGTCAGCAGATAGGGAGCAAGATTTCAATTTGGATAACAGTTTAAGTACTAGGGATGTGGGTACCAGTTGTGTAGTAAAATGAGAAGTGGTTGTGTTAGTATTAAAAGAGTTTGTTGGAATTTTTGAGAGAGGAATGTTGTTTTATTGGATTGAGTTGTTTGAGTTTTGGGAGTCTAGGTTTCTGTCACTATTGGAGTTATTAACTAGTTTTTGAATGGAAGTAATAAAGTGGGTATATTAAACATATTGGCTGTTTGTTGTGGGATTTTGTCTGGGCAAGGAGATGGGTTATGTAAGGATCCTGGATTTAGTAAAGAGAAGACAGATTTTCAGAACTTTTTTGGACTGTTTTGTTGCTTGGTTAGTTGTACTGAGAAAACATTCTTTTTATAATTTTTACTAGTTTTTTGGCCCCATTATGGAGTTCCTTGAATTTTTGTTCAGTTAGCAGTTATTTTTCCGGCATTCTTTCCAGGCACGGTCTCTTGCAAGAATAGTTTGTTTAGTTGATTTTGTAAGCCAGGCAGCATGGTTAAGTTTTGTACATTTGGTATGTATTGGTGCAAGGCTATTTACAGTGTCTAGGAAGACTGTGTTGAAATAATGTACAGCATCATCTAAAAGTAGTGTTTTTATGGGGGCCCAGTTATGAGCTTTTAGGGTGTTGTTGAAAGTAGTTTGGTTGAAATGGATGAGGTTCCTTGTTGTTTTATAAGAATTGTTTTGGTAGTTTGGACAGGGGTTCTATGGGTATAGGCTGAAAGGTGGTCACTTAAGGAGAACCAAACGGGGAGTGTTTCTATCTATATTAGAGATAAATTCACCTCACAATTAGTTAGACTGGCCAACTCCATGGAGTTACTCCATGTTCAGATTACTGTGGATAAGACCCCCATTCAAGTCATAGCTAGTTTTAGGTCCCCCTCCATGGATCATGATGCGCATGAGACCTACTTGACCGAACTGGAGTGAATCCAAATATTGCCAAATACTCTGTTCATGGGGGATTTCAATTATCCCACCATCAACTGGGAAACCTACTCTAGTCCTAACTCACTAGCGCAAAGGTTCCTTGACTTTGTTAACTCAAATGCCCTGGAACAAATTGTTCAAACCCCAAGAGGAACAAACATACTAGATCTTGACCTCACTAACATGACAAACAGATGCACCACCTCAACTGTCATAGTTAAATCTGCCACAAGTTAGTCACCTTCGACCTGGCACTAACACCAGAACTCACAAAGGGTGAAGCCAGACTAAAATATTTCACCAAATGCCTTGCCAATACCCTCCCTCAGGCTTCACCTCCTTTTTAAGGAAAGAGAGAGACTAGTTAGTCCCAGAGTAAATTTGATAGTACCTCTCCTGTTGTCCAGGTTTGGTTTAAGAAATTTATTAAATCACAGTAGTTAACCTGTAGGGGAAGTTTATTCCAGAGAAGGTGGAGGTGCCAAGTGATGAATCTCTTTCCATTACTTTCTGCTTATCTGCTTATGAAGGTCCGGATCTCTGATTCATCTGTTAGCTGTGCTGTTTGACTTATTGAGGTATAGGAGGTCAAGGACAAATGGATTCCTTATGGCAACATAAGGAAGGCATAGATCAACCCCCCGTGCTTCTGTAAGACACAGAGTATAGGAACAGGGCTTCCAGCATCTCCTGATAACTAAAGTTCTTAAGACCAGATATCTTTGTGGTTAGGAAGCTCTGGGGCTAAGTTTGTAATACATTGAGTGAAGTACTTTGCAAAGGGAGCATTATAATCTATAATTGGCCTGATCAGTACTGAATATAGTGGAACAATAACATGTTTGGATCTAGATGAAGTACTTTTGGCTATTAGTTATGCTAAGTAGACAGATTTCCTGACTACATTTTCCACATGATGATCAAAACAGGTCCCTGACGACCTCTTTGTTTAGTAAGGGAGTGCTACATATAGAAAACAGTGATAAAAATGTCAGTGTTTAATTTAAGCCTATTATCCATATACCTGGTATTAAGTAAGGTAAGGAGGTCTTTCTGAAGGGTACAGATATATGAGCGGTTTGAAAATTACAGCTAGTTTGCAGTCATCTGCAAATTTGGTTAACCAGCATTCCTAGTTTTGAGATCCGAGAAGTAGATGCAGCCACATGAGTTATGTGGGATCGATCTTTCAGTCAATTGCATATCCATCTTACCACATAAGACTGTATGTTTAAGGCAGAAAGTTTCCTTGCAATTATGACATGACTGTGGCATCAAAATGTTTTGGCCAGATTAAGATAAGCTGTATCAAAGTTCCAACTGCAATTGAAAACTAGCATACACTCTTGAATAAGTTAACAAAATTTAGCAGACATGATCTCCACTTGACAAAGCCAAATTGTCGTTGGTCAGGCTTAATGAGATTCATGATATCATAATTAATATTACCAGCTATGATACAAAACTAATATGGCTGATTGGTCTACAGCTTCCGGGGTTCATGTTTGGGACACCATTGTGGAATGGCATCACCACAGCATTGTGCTAGAATTTGAGAACCTAGTCTGCATTAAGATTAGGTTAAATAATTTAAGGAGCGGTTCCGTGAGAGCATGTTTGACACTGTTTCTTAAGAACCTAGGTATGTTGCCAAGACCCATGGAGGAAGTGTTTCGTCTTTGACAATCCTTAATAACATGCCTCTTAGTGATGACAAGGGGTGTATGGGATCATGGGATTAGTGGTGTTTGAACAGGAGTTTCAGCATTGAAGTTTGAGGTGAACTTATTTGCTGGTATCTTTGAGATATTATCGGGGCTGGAGTAAGTGGCCCATTAAGGAAAAGTTTAGAGGAATTAATAAAGGATTTTCGACTGGAAACAGACTGCCTGCCTTGCTTGGATTACTTTTGAATACTTAGTAATTCTGTACAATATTTCAAATAATATATATATACATATATATATATATATATATATATATATATATATATATATATTTTTTTTTGACTTAAGACGAGTTTAAGTTCGCTACTTCTACTACTATTGTCTGATCTGATTAATATACAGTGATTAACTAGAGATATATACAGAGAAGTTTCTTACACTGTTTTATTTCTTAGCCTTCTGACATAGCCAAAGAAGGACTTGTAGTTATGCTTCACTTCAAAATCTGATCAAAATTCATGGGTTGATTTACTGGTTCTAATAGTACTTTTCAGTTTCTTGGTGATATTTTTATACTATGCTCATTCTGGAGAGTTCTAGCTTTACTGAACAGTATAAGGATTTTTGTCTTGTTATAAATTGTGTTTATGTTGGTTGTGACCTGGGTTGATTTTAAATTTTTCACTATATTTCACTCTAGTTATAACTGCTAATCTGTGTATTTGTTTAAGTGGGCATAGAACTCCTTAGTGAAGCTGCATGCAGTGTCAGGGTCAATGGTATTAATGATGGCATGAGAAGATGTATAGATTTTATCATATAATTCTATAAAATGTGCCCTTTTAAAGTCCTTACTGATTACAAGTGGGGGTATGGGGTCCTCAGAATAAATGTCACAGGTTTACTATCTAGTGTAGCTGGTGAAGGAGGGACTAGGTGACTGGTACATGCAGAGGCAATGTTTGTGAGGACCAAAGCAAGAATATTTTGGCCTCTAGTGGCTTTGCTGACTAAGTGATCTGGGAATTCTTTTTTATCGAATCCAAAAATCCCTTGGCATATCTTACATTAAAGCTATAGGTGCTCCAGGCTATGGTGCAGTAACTGAAGTCAGTTAGGATTATGGAGTTTTTGCTTAAAGAAATGTCTTCTAAAACTTCCAGAAATCAAGTATGATCACTGGGGGACATGGGGGAAGTACTGTAGCATAATATAAATGTGAATCTTGACTTGCCCGTGGTGAACTGAACTTCTAGTTGCTCAATTTGTGGGTCCCTGGGCATCAGTTGTGAAAGGCATGTAGTCCTTGACAAATATGCAGACACCACCACAGTTTCCGTCAGCCCTGAAGGTATGGTAAGTGCAAAACTAAGACATGGAGGGAGTGCTATATTTACATTTAAACCAAATCTCTGTAAATATACATACATAAAATGTTCCAGATGCAGGAGTGCCTCAAGATCAAGTAATTTTTTTTGAGACTCCTGGTGCTGAGAAGAGCCACCTTAATTTCATGCAATTTACAGTTAGATAAATCTGCCAAATTGAGATATCCATTATATGGACTCTGCCTAAATAAAACACTAAGGGGCAGCAAAGGCTTTTGCCAATATGTGGAAACTCTTGAACAGGGGATATCATCTTTTGCACACTATGTAAGACTATCGATCATCTTCTCCCAGGCTGATACTTAGAAACCCCCTTACAATGACACCAGCTGTTAAGACAATTATTAAAACCAATTATCTTCAGTTTATACCTAAACATCAGTCTTGATGAAGGAAGGATTCCATTCAGGACCAGAGTCTTACCTACATCAATTACAAGGATAGAAAGTTCTGCAATGACTCTCTGCATAACCCCCAGGATCTTCTGTCCCAGTTCATTCGCTCCCATTCAATACTTGCCTTTGGAAAGAGTCTCTAGGACCATGTAATACCAGTAATCCTGGCACCCCAAAAGTTGCTGACAGTAACTTTTCTTTGCCCATCCTGCTAAGTGGATAATTTGTATGAATAATAATTGAGTTACCAGTCAATAAAACATTTTTGTCCGAAGGTAATTTATAAATTGTATAAAATATTTTATACAGCTGTGTAGACAGGTTGAAGTGAGGAAGTTAGTGTGCTGGTCCTGATTTGTGACTTTGAGGATAGGTCGGATGTGGAATCTGATTTTATAAGATGGTTGCATTTATGAAATTAATTTTAAATTTACAGGTAATGTTAACATCAGATTTAATAAGTAGTGGATTTAATTGGGATTGCTAAATCTGTGTAGTTAGTGGGTTTGGATAAGTGACCTTATCAGGTCTGAGGAATTGAGTGATTGCTGACCAGAAGACGTTTTCTGAGATTTTGATTGTGTTTCTGCCAGCTAGGTAGTACTTAATGTTCGATATTAGATCACTGTTGTAGCAGACTAAACTATGTGGATCCTACCCCCCACTGACCAGCCAGCTTTTCAAAGCTAAATTGTACCTTCCACAACCACTCTCTGGTACTTGAGAAAAGCTCCATATAAATTAACAGACAGAGCATCAAAGTACTCAGTGTTTTTTTGCTGATAAAGTATACTCCTTCAACAAGACCCATAGAACTATTAGTTGGCTAGAAATCCATCAAGGCTGGACATATAAGTCTCTCATAGAGAAAACATTATATTATTTTTATTGACAAATATGCAGACACCATCACAGCTATGGAGATTGCCTATACTCATGCAAAGTTGCCAAAACGTGGAATGATATACCCCAAAATATGCTCATCACTAACAATACTTCTAAATTCAAACAACTACTAAGAGAACAACTCAATAACACTTGGCTCTGCTACTGTACCAAACCTGATTAACAAATCTTAGCACACCCTTGACAAGCTCACTCCTCTTTTTACTAACCCCCCTCCCTTCATTTCTTATTTAGCTTCTCCTTCCCCAATTCTCCTGCTTCTTTCCCTTAACTGCCTTCTTCTGTCGTCTCTCTGTAGCTGCTTGTCAATTCCTCTCTTTTCCCTTGATCATTCTTCCTTTTGCTATCGATAAAAATATATTAAACTCTATTTTACCTTAGCTAATCTTTCAACAATGCCACTTCTAGTATTTTAAACTTACCTTAATTCTCTGCAGATGTGTCCAGTATGTATGCATCTTGTATTGTAGACTTTATGCATCTCATATATTGTATACTGTATACTGGAAGTATTTCTCAAAATACCTTTTGTACTTGTTTTTCTCCCCGGGCCTCCACTGAAAAATGGCCCTCATAGGCCCCAGATGGACAATCCCAGTAAACAAATGGAAATAAGTAAGTAAGTAAGTAAATAACTTTTTTGAGGAAGATGTGTTTTTCCTGACTGAAATGCTATGTTAGGTTTACTAGAAAAGCAAATGTTTTTGAACTGGCTTTGCATTTCTTAAAGGAGATTTGCTATTTAAATGAATGTGTAAACTTTTGCGCAAAAGTTCTGTCTTTTGACTAAATTTTCCTACACGTTTTACAGGTTTATGTGTCAGAGACCTGGTATTGTGCATGTGGTGGACTTCAGTGGTGCATTTAGCTTAGAATTAGTTGTTCTCTACTTACTATTTACTGACTCATTAAGATTCTGGTTATCTGCTTTTTGAAGTCTTATTCTTGTGCCACTGTCCACAAGAAGAAGAAAGTTGTCAGGAAGTTTTTGGGTGTCAGGCCTGCTCCTAATGTTCATCAGCTGCTGGCAGGTGACTCTGCTGTGGCCCCTCCTGGTTCCTTAGACTGCACATCTCTCTCTCTCTCCTGGTCACTCTGATGTTGCACATACAACCACTAAGGAATGGGGGATAGCCACATCCTATGCAGCTGTAGGAATGCCCTTGTTGGGCAAAGACAAACCTCTTTTGACAGTCTTAGGGGAAAGGGCATGTGAAGGTCCTTCACTAAGCTGGGATGGGGACCATGATTTTTGGATGAGTAAGCCTGCTATGGGTCAGTCTTTTTTTTCATGGTGTTCATCATTCCCTCTGCCTCTGTGGTATTTTGGGTTGCCTGCCAATGTAGCCCAGTTCTGGCCAGCTTTCTAAAGCTCAGACACCTCTCCCTCTCTCTTCCTGTGACAGCTAATTGGCTGAGCATATCCTGAGTGGGAAGTCTTCAGCTGTCACAGGAAGTAAGTCTTCAGTCTTTTTCTGATAATCAAAGAAGAAAGTCCTCTGACTTTTCACAGGATCCAGTGCTGACTTTTCTGACTTACTTCTCAGATAATCCCCATTTTGGGATCCCCTTCATCCCATTTTGTTATTAGATTTATTATTTTCTATGTTTTATATATATATATATATATATATATATATATATATATATATATATATATATATATATATATTGGGATCCCCTTCCTCCCATTTTGTTATTAGATTTATTATTTTCTATGTTGTTTCTATCTATCTATATATATATATATATATATATATATATATATATATATATATATATAGTTTACCTGCGGTGGTGGTGTGCTGCGGTAGCATTGTCACCTCACAGTAAGACGCTGTCTGGTTTGATTCTCAGCTACAGCGTCTTTTGCGTGGAGACATGCGTGAATGGGCGTACCTTCATTGAAGGTTGTGCGTCAGGGCTGGTAACTCGGCACGTAAAAATCAACTACAAATCATTAGTGGACCGGAATTCGGCTGTGGCGACCCCTAACCGGGAAAAGCTGAAAGACACAACAACAAATATATATATATATATATATATATATATATATATATATATATATATATATATATATGTAGTTTACATGGATTTGGTCATACGGCCAATTGTCGAACAGGGTGTTCTTCAAAATTATATGTCGAAGATTTAGATCTTGAATGGTCGGAATGTCATATAAAATTCGAAACTCGACATTTCCGACCGCTCTACCACCTAAACAAGCACTACCATGGGTTAAAAAGGGGGGATGTTTGGCGTTTTGACATAACTGCATTCACAATTATGCCAAACTGGCATTCTGCAGTCAAACATGTTGTGTTCGACATTTGGCCATATGACCAAATCAATGCATACCTATATATATATATATATATATATATATATATGGGTTCACTACTAAAGACCGAAGACCCACAAGACCGACACCCGTAATTCCGAGACCAAATACCTGAAAGAAGAGAAGACCGACTGACCACAAGCGCAAAATTCAAAATCACGAACGATCAACACACATACAGTACTCACATACACGTACACACAGTGTCCCCCCAAACCCAAACAAATAATCCTACATTATAGTTAAGCAGGGGGGCTGTGCCCCCCACACACCCCTACTTTAATATTCTAACTCTGAGCTCGCACAAACACACACTCAAAGCAAACTCACACCCACACATTACAGTCCCTCACACACACACACACACACACACACACACACACACACACACACACACACACACACACACACACACACACACACACACACACACACACACCACAGTCACAACACACACTAACACACACTAAAGCCCCTCACAAACACACTTACACATAGATACTTACCTGAACCACAACACCAGAAGCGCTAACTCAATATCCCTTAACATCGAGATTTTGCATTTCACGCTTCTGGTCTTTCAGTAATGTGCGGTATCAGGCTTCTGGTCTCGGTAATTTGGGCGTCGGGATTCTGAGCGTTCGGTATTTCGTAGGGGACCAATATATAAATATATATATATATATATATATATATATATATGTATATATATATATATATATATATATATATATATATATATATATATATGTATATAGAGATATATATATATATATATATATATATATATATATATATATATATATTTCAATAAGTTATTTCTGTTATTGTTTACAGTAATTCCTGTAGGAATTTCTGCTTGTAACAATATTTATGTGGCTTCTGTCTTGACAAATGACTGTTTTTTGTTTCTTGTGGAAATTTTCAGTATTTCTATGAGAATTGCAGTGTGTATATATGCTGTTAGACACTAAAGGCTGTCTCATATAGTCAGAACTGCCAATTAATAGTGTTTGTCTTTACTGTTGTTACTCTGCTTTATTTTCATCTTTTAACAGAAACATATTGCAGAACCTCAATTTTTCAGCATTTATACATTATTTACTATATCTATGGCTCTACTCTGTGTATTTTAACACTGGATCTCAATTTTACAGCAAATGAAGTTGTTTGAATATACTTTGGATATTTTACTCTCTGACAAGAAAATATATTGCTTAAATTGCTTTTAAACTTATTTTATGGCAGTTTAATGTGGTTAAAGTGTGTGGAGCTAATTTTTAAAACTGGTTTGGCACATTGGTTGCTTTATTGTTTGGACTTTGTGTATGGGAAATTATTTAACTTCTATCAGTTGTAAAAAAATTCTGAATACATTACAAACTGTTTTTGTGATAATAAGCCAGTTTGACAAAGTTTAGTTGTGTGGGGGCATTCTAACCGCTAGGAGCTTAAGTGCTTGTTGTGATATATTATCCAGTACTGTCAGTTTGCTATTCTGGCAGGTGTTCTCTTTATCCTGACTTGATGGATCCTAACTCAGGCACCTCCTGCCCTACCATCAAAACCAGTTGCACCTAAAAAGAAAACAACAAAACAAAAATTTGCCTCAGACTATGGTTAATGATTCTTTTAAGGCCATTGCTTGGCCCGCAGACCATTCACCTCACATGCTCCAGGAATGTTCCAGTATGTGACACAGGTATGGAAGAATCAAACCCTTTAGGTGCAGGAGCAGTCCAGGGTAAAGGACCCCTTACCAGGCATAATAATTGCTCCCCAGGTATTTTATTTAGTAGTGAAGTTCACAAGAAAAAGCAACAGAGGCTTCATCCGCAGTTGATATTCAGATTATTGCTGTTTATAAGTCTGATGTGGCTTACTTGGCTGAGTGTTCTACTTGCAAATAATTTGAGGTAGTAGTCCCATATGAAGCTCTAGTGCTCGTTTGGGTTTACATTCATTCAGAGATTGATGAGGAATCTGATAACAACAATGGTGATTTTCTAGTTGACACTGAGTCCAGTCACAATGATTCTTCAGAAAGTGAACCTGAGTTTAAGTCCAAACAAGTGTTCTGTTTTCCTCAGACAATTGCTAGATTTAGCAATAATTTTGTTTGGGAACAGTCAGGAACTACCTCAGAGCGAGGCAGGGTATATGACTTGATAGAGAATGAGATGCCCAATTCTGTGACTATTCCTCCCTCTTACCAGCCTTGGAAGATGTTTCTAGAGCTGCCTGCAGGACACCAGTATCTACTCCAGCAGTCCCTAAAAGACTCAGAAAATATAGGGCATGCTTGGATATAATAGGTCTCTTTTCTCATTTGACTGCTGACCCAGCTGTGATCTACTCAGCTACCTGTTCAAATAAAAAGTCATTGGTTTCATCTAATCCATAGTCCTTTTAAAAGATGTATTTTTGTTAGATCTTCAGTGCAAAAGGATGTTTCTTTCTAGTAATCTAGCCTTTAGAATGTTAAATTATTAAGGATAAATGTGCTTGTTTGAAGTGAGCTGAACTGAGATGGGCTACCAGCCACAACTTTGAGCTGAGATACCAGATGACTAGAGGTTTCTGAGCTTCCCAAAATCCACAAGTTGGCCTTTTTTTTTTGCTTTTTATACTATTTACTGTACTTTTTATTGTGTTCTGCTTTTTAATAGTGTATTTAAATACTGTAAACTAAACTGCACTGTTTGTACTGCATTTGTCTGCCTTATTGTGCCTGTTAAATCATATTTTGTTGCTGTTTTCACTGTTGCAAAGCTTTTTTTTTTACTGCTTGCAAAGTAATTATTACTTTTCACTGTTTGCAAAGTATCTGTTCTGTTTGCTCTGTTTTCCTGCCAAGCAGTGTTTTAAATAACTGATTTGTTTGCTGTTTAAAGCATTCTTTAGTGTTTTATTGCTGTTTTACTGCTGTTTAAAACATTTTTATTGTCTCACTACAGTTTATTCTGCTATTTAAAAATATTTTAGTGTTTCCTGCCTAAATTAGTAACTAGTAGCTGTAGCATAGTCCCTATACAAGTTTGCTGCATCTGGATATGTTTATAGTGGCTGTTGTATTCTAAGCACATTTTCCAAGCCAACTTTGATTGGAAGAGGCTCTTCTGCACCCTTGTGAGAGAAATGTGCTGATTGGAACCTGTCTGGTGAAGGGTGAATGGTCTAGGGCTTGGAGGAAACACCCTCATTGGTCCCTTTGAGTTTTTTTTTTTAAAGTTTTTAGCTTATGGTATTTAAACCCCACATTTGAGTGGGTTTTTAATTGTTTGCACTTCTCGCAGCACCATGCACGGCAGCACAATTTTTTGCCATAGTCGGACAGATCATTTTGACAATTTTTCCCTTAAATACAGCTGCAGTACATTAGTGTAGTCCTCATCTTTAATACATCTCTGGTCTAAGAAATATTGCTAGTGAGCTGTGACCTATTAAACCACCAGCCAAAAACCCTGTCAGGAATACCCATCTACAGTGCACCTCCTAAATCAGTCCTGTAAGAACCCCCTTTGTGATAACAGTTCTTTAAACCTAGCATTATTTATTTATTTATTGACATTTGTTGACCAGGAAAGTTCACTGGATCAAAAATAACCTATTTTCAGTGGAGACCCAAGAGAAAAGCTCCACAAACACTTTATAATAGCAAGAAGCATACATGTGAATTACAATAAAAATAATGACACATGATAATCGCAGAAATACAGACATATACAATATAATAAAAGGTCAGTCATTGTAATAATAGTCACAGTAGAGACATTTTAGATAACAGAAAGCAAAAAGTAGAAGTACAATAAGTGAGAAGCAAAAAGTAGATTTATTTCTTAGCTGTCTGATTAGGATTATATTTGAAACAGTAGTAGAAATATTGTGTAGAGAGGGATGGAAAGGGCTATGGTGGGTTGAAATGTGTTGTACAAGAGCAGGTGGGGTTGTTTAGATAATGTTTTTTTAGAGCAGACTTAAAGGCTTTTAGTGAGTCAAGTTGAGTGATGTGTGAGGGAATGGCATTCCATAGCTGGGCAATGATTTGGGAGTACAGATACTCACCAGCTCTTTTATTAGGTTTGGATACATTTAAGGGATGCTTATTATTGGATCTAGCATGTGGGTAGATGTGTATGGTTGAAGAATAGAATGGAGTGCAGGGCAGTTATCTGATTTAAATAGTAAGTTGTGGGATAGAGTAAGTTGTGTGTGGTGTAAGTTTTGGGGGAACTCAAGCCAGGTGAGTTGAGAAATAGCTTGGCAATGATGTGTGCAGTTAGACAAGTCAGTAACAAATTTAACTATTTTATAATAACATGCTTGAAGCTTATTAAAAAGGATTAAATGGAGGTTGGTGAATATGGGACTTCCATAGAGAATAGAGGGAATGAGTAGAGTGTTGGACAGTTTTAGTTTGGTGTTTGTATCAAGATAAAATTTATGATGGTAAAATTTACCTAGTTTAAAGTGGGTTTTCTTTATTGTGTTAAAAATATGTTGTTCAAATGTGAACTGACTGTCAATAGTTATACCTACTAGTTCAATTTCTGTCTTATCTGAGAATATTTTAAAGTCTATAATTGGTGGTTTTGTAGAGAAGAGTAGGAGTTTGGATTTTTTGAGTTCAACAGAAAATGAAAATCATTTAACCAGGATTCAATGTATGAAAAGGAGTTTTGTGTGAGTTTAAGGAGATCAGAGAAGTTATTGGAGACGGAGATAATAGTTGAATCATCGGCGTATTGAATGAGTTTACTTTGTAATGAGACTTTATGAAGGTCATTTATGAAGGTGTTAAAAAGTAGGGGCCCTAGAATGGATCCTTGTGGGACACCTATATTATTGGGTTGGTATTCTCTTCATTGAGCCATTTGACTGATTGCTCTCTGTTTGTTAATTAGAAGAACCATGTTAGAGTGTTTGAAGAGCAGCCCAATTTTCCTAGTTGTTTTAGTAAAGGATGAGACACAGTGTCAAAAGGTTTTTAATAGATCTAACAGAATTACTAATGTAGCTAGGCCAGCATCAAGGGCTGTGTTAATTGTGTTGGTAAAGGACAGTAACACTGTAATAGTACTGTGTGCTGAATGGAAGGCATGCTGGGTTGGGGCAAGGAGGTCGTTGTCGGTGAGGTGTTTAAGAAAATGAGCACGTATACATTTTTCTAGTATTTTTTGATAGAGGGGAGAGTATAGAGATAGGGTAATACTTAGAAAGTTCATTGGAATTTCCGTCTTTATGTAATGGGGTTATGATAGATTTTCTCCATATAGTTGAGGCATATGATTCTGAGATGGAATGATTTATAAGAATACTGATCGGATAAGCAATTGCTTTGGCAGCAAGTTGTAGATATTTGGGTGGAAGTTTGTCAGCAGATAGGGAGCAAGATTTCAATTTGGATAACAGTTTAAGTACTAGGGATGTGGGTACCAGTTGTGTAGTAAAATGAGAAGTGGTTGTGTTAGTATTAAAAGAGTTTGTTGGAATCTTTGAGAGAGGAATGTTGTTTTATTGGATTGAGTTGTTTGAGTTTTGGGAGTCTAGGTTTCTGTCACTATTGGAGTTATTAACTAGTTTTTGAATGGAAGTAATAAAGTGGGTATATTAAACATATTGGCTGTTTGTTGTGGGATTTTGTCTGGGCAAGGAGATGGGTTATGTAAGGATCCTGGATTTAGTAAAGAGAAGACAGATTTTCAGAACTTTTTTGGACTGTTTTGTTGCTTGGTTAGTTGTACTGAGAAAACATTCTTTTTATAATTTTTACTAGTTTTTTGGCCCCATTATGGAGTTCCTTGAATTTTTGTTCAGTTAGCAGTTATTTTTCCGGCATTCTTTCCAGGCACGGTCTCTTGCAAGAATAGTTTGTTTAGTTGATTTTGTAAGCCAGGCAGCATGGTTAAGTTTTGTACATTTGGTATGTATTGGTGCAAGGCTATTTACAGTGTCTAGGAAGACTGTGTTGAAATAATGTACAGCATCATCTAAAAGTAGTGTTTTTATGGGGGCCCAGTTATGAGCTTTTAGGGTGTTGTTGAAAGTAGTTTGGTTGAAATGGATGAGGTTCCTTGTTGTTTTATAAGAATTGTTTTGGTAGTTTTTACAGGGGTTCTATGGGTATAGGCTGAAAGGTGGTCACTTAAGGAGAACCAAACGGGGAGTGTTTCTATCTATATTAGAGATAAATTCACCTCACAATTAGTTAGACTGGCCAACTCCATGGAGTTACTCCATGTTCAGATTACTGTGGATAAGACCCCCATTCAAGTCATAGCTAGTTTTAGGTCCCCCTCCATGGATCATGATGCGCATGAGACCTACTTGACCGAACTGGAGTGAATCCAAATATTGCCAAATACTCTGTTCATGGGGGATTTCAATTATCCCACCATCAACTGGGAAACCTACTCTAGTCCTAACTCACTAGCGCAAAGGTTCCTTGACTTTGTTAACTCAAATGCCCTGGAACAAATTGTTCAAACCCCAAGAGGAACAAACATACTAGATCTTGACCTCACTAACATGACAAACAGATGCACCACCTCAACTGTCATAGTTAAATCTGCCACAAGTTAGTCACCTTCGACCTGGCACTAACACCAGAACTCACAAAGGGTGAAGCCAGACTAAAATATTTCACCAAAGCAAACTATATCCTCCTAGGGGAAGGTATAAATGCATTCCAAAGCCCCATCCTCAGCTGGAAGTGGTAACTACACCAAAGATTACACTAAAGTCCTGTACAATCACTTGTATAAGTGTATAGTCTCGGCTGTTCCAGAGAGAATCAAAGCCAGAGCCCCATGTAGAAAAAATGTCACCCTGGTGGACATCCAGCACCAACAAACTTTACAACAAATGCAAGTTGCTGTCTAAGAAACTAAGGCGAGGCCCCAACAATGGAAAAGCACCCTCCTCAGCCTCAATAGGCGAATAAGACAACATGATAAATCCTCTAAGGGTAAGTTTGAGAAAAACTTTTAGGTCACAGCCAATGATAATCATAAGGCCTTTTACAGCTACATATGTAGTTAGAAGGTAGGACCCAAGCATGTGTGAACTAGTGACTAATGGTATCACACACAATGATCCCACAAAGATAGCAAACCTGCTAGGGGACAGATTTGATGACAATTTCACTCCCTTATGCCCTCAAAACTTATCACAAATCTTGCCCGCAACCCCTCCCCCCACCCTACATATCTAAAGAGCAGGTCATTAAAGCCTTGTCTGAGGCAAAAAACACAGCCTCTGTGGGACCATACGGCATCTCAGGCTGTTTTTTAAACAAACTAAAACATGTCCTAGCATCACCATTAGGCACCCTATTCAGTCACAGCCTAACCACAGGCTTTGTTCCTGCAGAATGGAGAACAGCAACAGTCATTTTCCTACACAAAAGTGGCTTAGCAACAGACCCAGGGAATTATACAGCCATAAGTATGACCAGCCTCATCTGCAAAGCCATGGAACATATTTATTTATTTATTTATTTATTTAAATTTGTTGACCGGGAGTGTCTGACTGGACGTAGGTCCATTTTCAGCGGAGGCCCGGGGAGAAAAGCTCCACAGTAAAATAAACAGACAGTAGTTACATTGGATTACATAGCGATTAACAATTTAACATAGCAATTACTTACAACATATTTACAGATGAAGAACATAGTACATCAGTAGACAACTAGAATTTTTATCTGTGAAGTACATAACAGACATTAACAAATGTTACAATGAGAAGTTCCTGCTGTATAATAAGTTCTAGACTTATGAGCATCTGAGCTTGCTATAATCAAGGTAGCTAGTGGAGTGGAAAGAAAGGTAGTGGTTGGATGGGGTGGATGATATTAGAGTAGGAGTTGCAAGGGCATAGCCAGCATGTTTTTAGGTGCGCTTTTAGTAAAGTTTTGAAGTGAGTGCATGATGGCACGGAGGTAATTGTGGGTGGGAGTGAGTTCCATAATTTGGCTATGGCGCAAGAGAATAGTGCTTCACCAGCAGAGTTATTGGCTTTAGTGATCTGCAAGTGATTTTTGTCGCTGGATCTTAGTGGTCTGGTGGTGCGATAGGGTTGGAGTAGATTCTGGAGGGATGGGACATTTAGTGGATGGTTTACTAGTTTGTGGGTGAGTGAGAGTTGATACCACTGAAGGAGGTGAGGGAGTTCAAGCCAGCCCAGTTAAGCAAGTGAGAGACAGTGGTAACTACGGTAGGATGCCCCTGTGGCGAATTTGGCGATTTTGTTGTAGCAGGTCTCTAGCTTGTTTAGATCACGTTGCCTTAGGTTGGTATATATTGGAGAGGCATAAAGTAGGGTGGAGATAAGGTGGGAATTTGCTATTGAAATCTTTGCTGCTTTGGTGAGAAATTGCTTATTTCTGTATAACGCTCCTAGTTTTTTGTGGACTTTTTTTATGGTCATGGATATGTGAATGTCAAATTTTAGTTTATTGTCTATTTCCACTCAAAGCAATTTGGTGTGTTCAGTTTGGTATATAGTGGTGTTGTCTTTTGCTGTGATGTTAAAGTGAGAGTTGTTTTGAGTATGTTTGGTGGGTTGGAAGATGAGTAGTTTAGTTTTGTTTGGGTTGAGTATTAATTGGGCATCGGATAACCATGTTTCAACAGAGGAAAAGGCTTCCTGTGTGACTTTTTGTAGTTTGGCTAGGGACTGGGATGAGCAGACGATGGTCGAGTCATCTGCGTATTGTATGAGTGTGCCATGTTTGGTGGCAGAGGCTAGATTGTTGGTGTAAACAGAGAAGAGTAGGGGTCCAAGGATGGATCCTTGGGGAACCCCTATGGAGACAGGTAGTTGGGGAGATATGTCATTCTGCCATACAACGGATTGTTGGCGGTCAGACAGGTAACTCTGAAACCAGTTGGTGACTGATTGTGAGAAGGATAGGTTATTGAGGACAGAGATAAGTTGTTTGTGTGGGACCATGTCAAATGCTTTAGATAGGTCTAGGAAAGTAGCAGAGGAGAGGTAGCCATTGTTTTTATGCTGAAGGATAGTGTTAGCAAAGGAGAGTAAGGCAGTGGTGGTGCTATGGTTTGGTCGGAAACCATGCTGAGTACTGGAAAGGAGGTTGTTAGTAAGGAGGTAGTCTGAGACCTGAGAGTGTATGCATCTCTCTAGTATTTTGGAGAGTGGAGAGAGAATAGCTATGGGGCGGTAAATGGTTAGTTCTGCGGAGGGTCCGCCTTTGTGGAGGGGAATTATATGTGATACTTTCCACAGTGTGGGAACGTAACTTTCTGACAGAGATCGGTTAATCAAGATGGATACTGGGTAGGCCAGGGCATCAGCTGCGATTTGTAGGTATTCACTTGGGAGGTTGTCTGCTGCTAATTTGGTGGGTTTAAGTTTAGTTAAGAGTTTTTTTATGTTGGAGGTAGGTACAGGAGAAAAAGAGAAGGCAGTGGGGAGATTACTAGTTGAAGGTGTGGGTTGCAGGGGAGGGGGGTTGTGTTGTTTAGCTAGTGATAGTATGGTTTGGGTGAAGTGTGTGTTGAATGAGGTAGCAATATTTTCTGAGTGAGGGATGTTAAGAGGAGAGGTACTGATTTTACCTGGGTGGAGGATGGAGTTTATGGAGGACCAGAATTGTTTGGGGCTGTGTTGTGAGGAGTCTAGGGCAGACTGGTAGTATTGGAAGTTGTCCTGTTTTATTAGCTTTTTGACTCTATTGCGTAGTTCTAGGAATTTCTGTCTAGCTGAGGAGGTTTTGGTTTTGCGCCAGTGCTCCCAGGCTTTATCCCTGTTTTTCATTTCTGACTTAGTGGTTTTCTGTAGCCATGGGGAGGGTTGTGCTTTGGTTCTGGAAAATCTTATGGGGGCATGGTAATTAAGGATGTTCAGGAAGGTAGTATTAAAAAATTCAACTGCGTCATCTAGACTGTGGTACTTTAGAGAATGCCAGTTACATTCTTTGAGGGATGAGATGAATGTGAGTGGGTTAAAGTTTAGTTTTTTACGTATTTGACGGTAGATGACAGGTTTAGCTTGGTATAGGTATTTTTGAGTAGGAATGTTGGGGAGTGATCACTGAGGCTATCTGATAAGCAGCCTGTTATATATGACTGGGGGCTCTTACTGACTAGTATCCAATCCAGGGTAGTGTGCTTGCTGGAGTTTTTATTTATCCTGGTTGGTGACTGGACTAGTTGGGTGAAGCCATGAAGGTGTACATGATGGGTTGGATTGTTGCCAGAACAGGATTGGCAGTCAATATTGAAATCACCTAAGATGATAGTTTCTTGGGGGAGATGGTGGGTAGACCAGCTGAGGAGGTTTTCGAGTGGAGGGATGTTTTGGCCAGGTGGGAAGTAGCATCCAATTATGTTGATGGTTTTGTTTTGGTTAATTTTGAGGTTGGTATATATTATTTCTTCATTGCCTATTTGTGGAGCTGATGATTTTAAGATCTGGATGTTTAGATGCTGTTTAAATATTATAGCTACACCACCTCCTTTTGTTTAGCGGTCTACTCTTAGTATGCCGTAACCTGTAGGGAGTATTTGCTCACTGGTAATGTGAGGTTTTAGCCAGGTTTCTGTCAGGATGACTATATCTGGGGAGTACAAGTCTATGGTGGCATGGAGTTCATAGACTTTGTTGGATATACTTCTAATATTTAGGCTTAGTAGAAGGAAGTCACTTGGCTTTCTATTGGCTGTAATATGGGAGAAGTTGTGGTTTCTAGTCTGATTATGAGGATTGGGGTTGGAGATGGTAGGGCCAGGGTTGGGGTGGATGTCTCCACTTAGGGCTAGTTTTGATATGCATGAGATTATTAGTTTTCTCAGTTTTTAATGTGTTTGTTTATAAGGGAAACTTTATGATTGTGCTCTGTGGGTAATAGGTATGGTGGGAGGGTTACTATGTTAAGTTGTAGGGATGCTTTATGTTTGAGTAATATAGTTGGTAGAATATGTGGGGGGTGCATAGGGATGGTTCTTGAGCTGGTGGGAGGGGAGCTGAGTGTGGGTGAGACATGAGTGGTGGTGTGAGTAGTAGTACAGTGGTAGTGGTTGAGTGGGGGAATGATGGAGCTTTGGTAGGATGTAAGATATGCAAGGAGAGTGCATGCAGTGAGCATAGGAAAGGTATGCTTGTACATGTTAGTTGAGGAGGTGTGATAGTAAAGGGAAGATGGAGGCGGTAGTGTTGGGTTAGCGCTGTGGTTGGCTATTGGAAAGATGGGAGGGGTTTGAGTGCAATAAAGGTGGAACCACTGGGGGCGGGAGGAAATAGGGGGAAGGGTGGGGAGCGAAGCGGGTAGAGACCCTGTTAGTTGCTCGTATGAGGGGGCTGGAAACAATCACAAAGCAAAGTCAAATATGTGTTAAGAAACAATCACAATTGACCAAGGACTGCTCTGAAACTGTAAGTCATTTCTTAATTTCTCAGGTGGAAAAACAGGATAACCTTGTATCAGTAGGCTACTGTGGTCATAGTTTAAATTAACAAACACACAGTATTGATCAGTTATGGATACTATTTGCTAACAGAAGGGAATAAGAGAAAGTGGAAGATGTGTGTGTGTGCGTGTGTGTGTGGTGGTGGGGGAGCTGCTTACAAATCAAAGCAGAGTGCTCGCCAGGGGAAAATGAATATTGGCTCAAACAGGTAGACACATACTCAAAGTTAACTGTAGCTGTTTGCAGACAGTTCAGACCCGGACTGCGCTTTTCTTACAAGAATGTTAAAGGTGGTACTGCAGTTGAATACTTAAGAGTGGTGTTAGGTCTAGAAAAGAAGGGTACAGAGAGGAGTAAGTACTTTTGAGATGAAAAATATATATTATAAAGATTATAAAAAACACACTGAGCAAATAGCTACCGCATACAGGACAATGTCCTGAACCAACTACTTAGTATATGCAGATACTGAGCCAATTGGAAGAACATTAGAAAAAAAAAAAAACCCAGACAGTTATGCAGTCACAGATAAAAATATAGCGAGCAGCAATCTGTCGTGGTTCTCTAATGTGATTCTGTCCACCAGTAACAGCACAAATATATAGAAATAATTTAGACACTAGTATGAGCTGTCTACACACAACACAATTACATGAATAACATTAGTGAACAAGGTGCAGCTATGCAAGTAGACCATACATACTAATATACTAAAAACAACTTGGTGCATACAAATGCTAGCATGCCATAGTAACATCCAATAATAAAGCATAAATCATATTAGATATCTAACACAATTCAACATAAACATATACAGTTGTAAAATGTCTAATACAATTCAACATAAATAGGCATTTACAGTTGTAAAACACTTGCTGGAGAGACACTGAGCCTTCATGGGGCCTGTAGCAGAGTGGATTGTAGTTTTAAAAATGGTGCCTGCCACAGGTAATATTTATTAACTTTGGAATTGTCTTAAGGTAATAAACAGGGAAGGGGGAGGGGGGAACAAGGGATCATCATGGATATCATCATGGACCTCATAAATAAAGACATAGGCAACCTCCAAAGCTTGGATCTGATCTAAGCAGGCTTCATCAAGGGCAGATCCTACCTGTTAAACTTGGTGGATTTCTTTGAAAATGTGACCAGGGCCATTAATGAGGGCAAATTTGTGCACACAGCATACTTCAACTTGATAAAGGCCTTTGGCACAATCCCACACTCAGGCATTACCAATAAACTTAGCAAACTGAATGTAAACCCCTTTCTTGCAAGATGGGTTACCAGCTGGCTCACAAACTGGTCATACAGTATTAAAATGGGTGACTCCACATCAATCAGCAGACCTGTCACCAGCGGAGTGCCACATGGGTCAGTGGTGGGCCTCCTACTGTTTCATATATACTTCTCAGAAGTTCAGGCCAAAACTAAGGGGCTGTGGCTTACCAAGTTGTGGATGAGTGCAAACTGGGTGCAATTACTGAATCCCCAAATGATGTCAGTATACTTCAGGAGGGTCTTACACAGACCAACAACTGTTGTCTTAGTCACGGTCTCACATTGAATGCAAACAAATGCATCATCATTCTCTTCACACTATCAAATTAACAACAATACCTTGTGGACCTATGAAGTGGTAAGAGATCTGGGATCACAAGTAGACTACGGCCTTAACTTTGACCACCATGTGTCTACTGTAGTAAGGAAGGCTTTCTAGGTAGCACACTTGATTAGCAAAAACATTGCCTCTAGAGCAAAGGAGGTTATAACCCCTCTATACTCATCACTAACCAGGCCCATAATTCAATATAATGCCCCTTTCTGCATGTACCGTACAAAGCACCTGCAGCAATTGGAGAGACCTCAGATGTTTATAACTAAGAATATCAAGGGACTCTAGCATGTGCCTTACATAGACCAACTAAAGTCCCTGTCACTATACTCAATATCATATAAATTTATTAGGGGAGACTTATGCCTGGCTTACAGAGCAATCTCTGACCAAAACCTAATGAATTTGCTGCACGTCCATAAATCAAACAGGACTAGAGCTACCTGTTCCAGGGATCTAAATATGGCCTGCGACTTAAATAAGACATGCTGGAGGGACAGATTTGCTCATCTTGTGGTCAGTAGTAGCATTACTTCCAGACCACAGTTTCATATTGTTGCTACATCTCAAGGCCACATCATCATAATCTTGTTTCTCCCACCTTCAGAAAATGTTTGAGATTTGTAGTATCTGGCTTACATTATCAGTTTTCTGCATTACCTGTTGGACTATCTACTGTACCTTGAGCGTCTGCAGAGTATCAGGCCCCTGTGGTTGCCTATTGTAGAACCTTAGACATCCACATTTTTTCCTTATTTGGATGACTTGCTTATTTGTGCAGATTCTATATCCTGATGCTCAGAGTCTTTAGACAAGATCTTATCCCTCTTTTCCCACCTGGAATTTATACTGAGCCCTCAAAAGTCCTTCCTCACACTATCTCAATGAATTATTTTCTTGGATGTTTGATAGACCCAGTAAAGAGGATGGCCTTCCTGTCAAAACACAAAGATGTTCATCATTCACACTACTTCGGTGGCATATGGGTTATATGCCTGCACAGACTCACACTAGCAGCTTTTCAAAGCCCAGAATTTCCTCCTCTGACTCCCTGTGTTAGGGGATTGGCTAAGCCCATCCCATCAGAGAAGCCTAACCACTGTCCCAGGAAGGCAGTTGTTCAGTCATTTAGTGCCAGCTGTAGGAATTACATAGATGAATGTCCTTATCACTGCATTGGTGAATTACAGCTTCCAGACTCTGATAAGACCCCTTTGTGGATTGCCCTTCCTTTTCATTATTGTATATTTTGATTTATTTCTATTTTATTTAATATGGATACAGAGAGATACCTAGATATGTGTGTGTTAACTTTTTATTTTAAAATGTTTGTTACTTACTGCTGCTGTTAATTCCTCTGGAAATTCTAATTTACTACTGTGTTGTTTGAATGCTTAATACTGCCTTTAAGCAGTTATGGGGATTTTCTAAAGTGTTTTATGACTTGTACTGGGAAATTGACATTCTCTAGTGTCAGTTGAACACTAGGGAATGCCTTGTGCATGTACAGCTACAATTTAATCCCTCTTGTTCTTTCTGTTGTTTACCTGTTTCATCTTGAAGTTCTGACAGGAAAATATTGTTTTTTTTTTTCACTTTTTCATTTATAATGATATTTACTACTGATTTAAAACTGTTATTGCTGTTTTTATCATTAAATCATGATTTTACTTTAAAAAACTTTATTTGCATTTTCTGTGGAGAATTTTTTCAGTTCAGATAAGAGGATGTTTAAGTAATTCATTAGGCCCCAGTGGTTTAATGAATAAGGTATTGGCCTCCCTAAAATAGGGATTGTGGGTTTGAGTCTCATCTGGGGTGATATAATTGTGGACGGTGCAGCGATTGCATTGTCACCTCACAGCAAGAGGGACTCTGGTTCGATTCCTGGCTGGAGTGACTTCTGTGCAAAGTCTGCATGTCCTCCCTGTGTTCATGAGGGTTTCCTCCCACACTACAAAGACATGCATCTGGAGCATTTCTCTCTGGGCCTCTGCTGAAAATTGCTTTGTTCCAAGTCAGACTTTCCCAGTAAATAAAATAAATGCTAATTTATTCTGTTTTAATGGGGTTCTATTTAATTTAAGGGCATATATTTGATTTTTGCCACCGTTTGGTCAAGTGAATTTTACTTGGTAGTGTGACTGCATGTTTTGTTGTTTACTACACTGTGCAGCGTGTAGAGGAAGGATTACCACATTTTAAACCGTTTCTGCTATATGTTATACAGTTTAACTCTAGTTTATATTTTCTATTATTGCTACCCTTAATCAGCCCTTAATAGCATCAATGTATTATTATGGCTGGTGTTTTTCCTTACTGACTTGATGGATTGATAGATCCTGATACAGCTGCCTGTAACCCCCCTCCTCCACCCAATCCCCATCAAAACCAGTTGCACCTAAAAAAAACTTTTATCTTTTTCCTCTTCACATTCTGGTATGAGCTCACAGCCTCTTATGGTACAGGAGTCAGATATATCCTCCAGGTCTGTTCTAGTACCTGGTTCAGGTATGGCAGAACTAAACCTGTTAGGTGCAGGAGAGGTCTGGGGTAAGAGACCCCTTGCCAGACATTATACTCTGTCCCCAAATATTTTGTCCAATAGTGTAGTTCAGAGTGAGGAGAAACAGAAACTTCACCACACTGCAGACAATCAGGCTATTACCCTGTATAGGGCTGATGTGGTTTCTTTAGTTAAGAGTGTTTTAAGGTCAGCTAATTTCTGAGATTATACTCGCATTCAGAATGACTACAAGGCCTCCTTCTCTACAGATTAGTGTATGGCTGCAGATTTTGATGGGAACTCCGATGCAGATAATAGTGAACACTCTGAGTCTGTTCAATCTGATTCTTTGGGAGGTGAACAGGTTCAAAGCCCAAGCAGGTATTCACCTTTCCACAGATGCTAAATAGGTTTACAGATGTATTTGGCAGGAAGATATCTGGAGCTGCATCAGAGATTGGCATATTTTATGATCTTATTGAGGATGAGGTTCCAAATGTTTGTCTGTTCCTCGTCTGTTAATGGCCTTCGAAGATGTCTATAAAACTGCATGTAAAACTTCTTTGGCTAATGAACCAGTTCCTAAAAAGGCTATGAAGAAATACAGAGTATACTCTGACCTTGCAGCTCTCTTTGCTCCTTTGTCAGCTGACCCATCTGCACTTTCTCCACCTTAGTAAGTGTTATATGAATGAGATTGTTTCAAGTGTGACTCAGTTTTGAAATATGGTTTGAGAAGTGTCTTAGATGGTGCAGACACATTTTCTAGACAGGCAGCCAGTTCTGTTGTACTGAGATGGTGTGCTTGGTTACATAACCAGAATTTTCCTGAGGATTTAAAAAATGAGATTTGTAAATGTTCCTTTAAGTTCTGACTTTGTGTTTGGTCCTGCTGCTACCCAGATTCTCAAACTATGGGATGATAAATGTAAATTGATGCATGGGCTGTCTAGAATGTTTGACATTCCCAGGTTCTCGCCAACAAGGTGTCCAACCTCAAAGGGCACAACAAACACAATTCCAAGCCTAACAAGAGTCAGGGTACCAAAAGGAAATGGTAAGAGGATAATGCTTCTTAACCAAATAAAAGGGGTTCATTTCTCCAGAAGGATCAGTCCCCTTCTAAAGAGTGACTATGCTGAGACTCAGGCATCCCAACCCTTCCTCCTGTCTCTCCTCGCCATTCCTTTTTCCCTTCCCCCAGGCTTTTACTCTGCCCAGCAGCCTGGCCACAAATAGTCTTAGACAAATGGTTGCTGAGTGTAAATCAGAAAGAACACTCTTGGCAGTGGCCAGAAAATCCTTTCCCTTCAAGGGAATCCTCCAACATCTGCCAGTCCAGAAACATCAGTTGTGTCTGATACTCCTTCATGTGCTGTAAGCAGGGGTTATAGAACCAGTATATGAACCATACAAAGGAAAAGAGTTTACTCCAGAATCTTTCTGTTACCCAAATAGGATCTACCATGGAGGCCAGTGTAAACTGTGTTTTATCTAAATACCTTTCTGAAAGTATCCAATACAAAATGCTCACCCTGCGGACAGTCCTATCCCTTCTTGTGAACCATTGTTTCATGGTGACATTTGGGCTTATCACATTCCAATAGATCCTAATGTCAAGAAATATTTGAGACTTGCTGTGTCTGGCTCACATAATCATTTTTCTGTATCCCCCTTTGGGTATCTACTGCTCCTCAAGTATTCACTAACTGCCTGGCTCCAACTATTGCTTACTGCAGGACCCAGGATATTGACAGTTTCCCTTGTTTAGACAGCTTGCTAATTTCTGCAGAGTCTGTTTCCAGGTGTTTAGAATCATTAAAAAAGGTCTTGACCATTCTAGCTCACCCAAGCTTCAAGCTGAACCTACAAAAGTTCTGTATCACACCTTCTCAAAGAACTGTCTTCCTGGTGTGTATGATAGAGACAGAAAAAGGAATGGCCTTTCTACAAGAAGATAAAGTCCTGACTTATCAGAATGTTTTCAGGGATTCTCTCTTCTGCATCCAGATTAGCAATTGTTAAAATTGTAGGCCTCTTGGCATCAGTGATTCTCCTGATACCACTGGCTAGATTCCATATGAGAATGATTCAATGGTATTTAAAAAAATATTGGCCCCATCACCTACATCGTGCAGATTTCTAGGTACCAGTGCTGGAATTTGTGAAACAAGAGTTACAGTGGTAGAGGGATCAAATGTCTCTCAATCCAGGTTTACCTTTCTGTCTCCAGACCCCAATTCTAACAGTTCAGATGGACTTGTCAAGTTTTGCATAGAGAGCAGTGTCCAGTGGAGCCCAAATGCAAAGTGAATGGGATCCTTCAAATGCTACAGAGCACGTTAACATCAAAGATTCAGGCCTTAAAAGCTGTTCCCTGCTTATGTCACAGACAACACCACAGTTATGTGGCACTTGAACAAACAAGCAGGCACTAGGTCATACCCTCTTGCTGGTTGGCAGTGATGGCCTGGGAGCTAGCCTTATAGCGTTTCCTGAAGTTTCAAACCTCATAAATCCAATCAGAGCAAACATTGTTGCAGACAGACAGACTAAGTAGATCTTGGATGGACCCCAAGAGTGGAAACTCAGTACAGAGGTATTCCAGGATTTGGTCCAGTTGTGAGGAGCACCTCAAATAGATCTGCTTTGTCCTTTCAAAACAGGCAGTTGAAACAATTCTGTTTTAGACATCCTTGAAGCCATGGTTGGAGGGTAGATGCATTCTCATCCACTTGGATGGGATTTTTCCTTTTTGCATTTCCTCCTTTTTCACTGATGCCTAAGGTACTTCTAAAGATTCAGAAGGAATTATCAAAGAAATGTGCGCCACCCCCCCCCCTTTGACCTAGGCAAAGTTGGTTCTTTTTTTAATGAGCTGCCCATGGATAATTACCGCAAAATTCCTCACACTCTGGATGTACTCACTCAGAGTTGGGGTGACTGATGTACCCCAACTTAGAGCAATTACTACTGACAGCTTGGGTGATTTCTATCTAGATACCTTTTAGGCACCTGTTCCTGAAGATGTGCAGCAGGTATTGAAAGAGGCAGAAAGACCTGCAGCTAGAAAAGCTTATGTTTACAAGTGGAAGAGGTTTTCTAGTGGTGCCTAACTAATAACAGGTACCCGGTATGATGTTTACCACCCTGGTTTTAAAATATTTGTGTGAGCTGCTCAACGATAGCTTATGTTATGCATCTGGCAAGGTGTATCTTGTGACCATCTCATCTGGTTTGCTCGTGGAGCCCCCTCTTTCATCTCTTTTTGTGGTCAAACAGTTTATGAAAGGGGTGCTATACTTAAGACCCCCTTGAAAGCAAATCCGTCCTCCTTGGGATCTCAACTTTTTTCTTGAAAAATTAACCTTATTTCCCTTTGAACCAGCCTTTCAGACTGATTTTAAATTCATCACTTGGAAAACAGTTTTGCTTATTGCACTGACATCTGCAAGGTGAGTTTCTGAGCTACAGACTCTCAATTTGGACCAGTCTTATCTGATTTTCTACAAGAATGGAGCTGCTTTATGCAATCATTAATCTTTTGTGCCAAAGGTTGTTTCTGAATTTACCCTGAATCAAGCCATCAATCTGCCAGATTTCTTTCTGGAACTCAAAAACAAGGGAGTGAAGGTTCTACATGCCTTGGATGTGCACAAGCAGCTCAAGTACTACCTTGACAAACTTAAGCCCTTTAGGAAAGCTGAACAGTTGTTTATTTCCTGTTCTGGAGCTAAAAAGGGCCACCTTGTCTCTAAGCAAATGATTGCTTGTTGGTTGTCCTCTGCTATTGTTTCTGTTACAACCACCATGGCAAATCTATTCCAAGCAAGAGTAAAACACATTCTACCAGAACCTGATCCCCTTTGCTGGTATATTAGAAACAAATGAACTCTAGAAGCATTCTAGAGGCAGCAGCTTGGTCCTGTGTTCATACCTTTACAAAACACTACAATCTGGATTGCTTTTCAAGGTCCAGATCAGAGTTTGCTAGGACCATAGGCCTCTAGGAGATCCTGGATCCTTATCCTTATAACCCCACCCACAACACCCACCTCCTCATCCAATCCAGTCTTAGCACAGCTTACAACACACACCCTTTATTATCTCCCTTTCTCTATCTCTCTCTCATTTACTACTCCAGCCTCCTCATTTATGAAAATCAAACCACAACCTACAACACACACCCCTCTGTCCACTTGACTTATATATGTTTCACACTCATGCATCCATTTCTATATCCTATTCTTTTATTCCTCTGTTTTAACTATCATTCCATAGTCAACTGTTTCATTTAGAAATAATTAGCATATTTACGCACACTTCCCCTTCTCTCATCCCTCACTCAATAAAGTTTCAGCTTTTCTTATTTAGTAGTTTATCATTATACATTGCAACCAGCCCTCCTATCTATCCTCTATACCCGCTATCCAAGAAAAGCTACAATCTACATCCCAGTCTCACTTAATTCCCAAATATTCATTTGTTGTCCACCTATCTGTCCACCCAAGCCCCTACTATTACCCCTTAACTTTTACTTACTCGCACATATTCATGTTATGCTCATATCTACCCTCCTTCCCCCCACACATATTCACACTACTTTCATATCTACCCTCCATAATCTCTCTTCTACCTTTACTCCAAACTTTCAGTTTTCCCTACAGCATGCTTCACCTTATTATCCTGCCTCTTCTATTTCTTCATCTAACCAGCTGTGACAAAATGAAACACTGCCAGCCCAGCTAGATGGAATTTTTGTAAATAATTATAAGTCATTTGTGAATATTAATATGACTTATGTAGAAGTGTGACAGAAGGAGATATTGACAGCCCAGATATCTGGAATTTCATAAGTGGTTGTGTGGCATTTGTGAATGTCAATATGCTCATGTAAGATGCTTGTGTTACAGATGTATTAGAACTGTATGTCATATTGTACAGACGTGTGCTGAAGATATATTTTGTGAAGTACTGAGATGAAATGAATATACACTGTTGTAACTTTTAGATGTATATATTTTAACAATGGAAACTGCAACACAAGACATTAACTTCAGAAGAATAGTTGAGATTGAGTTACTTTATGGCTGGACCATAAAAAGAGATGTTATCTTTCGGTTTCAGTGCAACAGGAGACATAATGTCTAGAACTAGAAGTTTTTTGTATTGTCTTTAAATCTGGAGATATGTAAATTATTTTACGACTTCCACCATTTGCCAAAAGATCTAAGAGAAGTAATTGTTTATGTATTTTCACAGATGGCTGCTAAATGCTAACAGCTGCATCAGTGGAGGTTTTCACCTGGAATAGTCAGATGATAAGAAATTATGTCATTCTGCAAGTATCCCAGCAGTAATATTTGGGATATTAATTTAAGAACTCCCTGAGAGAGTCTGGGTATTTTATACTTTGTCTTTGACTTGACATCAGCTGGAAAACCCACTCACCACATCTGTCTTGCCTTGTTATGAGTAAGTAAGTCTAGGGTATAGTAATTTCTGTTAGATACAGTTAGGGATATAGTGAAGTATAGCTTATATGTTTTTTTATTGATTTGAGACTATCCTGCAATGTTGTTTTAAATATTTCCTGTGATTTTGAACTCTGAAGTAACTGTTATTATTTACTGAGCATTTTTCTTGTTCTTTTATTATTTATTATTACATATATTTAAACCTTTCATTGTGGCTGGTCTGTCTAGAGATATTTAAGCTCTTAGAGTACTTGCGTAGCTATTTGATGACTAGCTATTTGATGACACTGTGCAGGCCCCTCCTAATAGCCTTGCTCTTGGTCAAACTACCATTTGTATTAACAGCAGCATTACACAGTAAGATTGGGAACCCTTTATTAAGGGCCTTAAAGTAGCTGATAAGGAGTGGCTGGTGGCAGTCCAAGCTACCTTACAATCTGGGAAAAAGGGGGCATAGCTAGTAAACCTATTCCAGCCTTTCCCAGTGTGTGTGTGTGTGTGTGTGTGTGTGTGTGTGTGTGTGTGTGTGTGTGTGTGTGTGTGTGTGTGTGTGTGTGTGTGTGTGTGTGTGTGTGTGTGTGTATGTGTGTGCGTTTGTGTTCATGTTCGTGTATAAATCAGATCTCAAAGTGTGTGTGTGTGTGTGTCACCTACTTGGGCAGGGACACGGAGCACTGGTAGGACAGAGAGGGTGCTGGAGGTCTTGGCTTGGCCAATCAGCTGAGACCTGAACTCTATAGCTGTCCCAGTGGTGAGTCTTATTTGGGATCTGGAAAAAGAGGGAAAAGCCAGCCCCAGACTGATTGTGGTCTCTGTGTGCTCTTAAGGGAAATTGCACTTTACTGTGTCTGTACTTGTCATCCTCCTAGTGTGTACACTTCCCACTGTTGCCAGTGGTGAGGATTGAGGCTCCTTGATTACTAGGCCAGTGGTGAGGCATCACACCAACATCACATCTTTTAAGCTCTGTCTATACACATTTTTACTGAGTATTCACTGCTATGATTCAAAATACTTTGCTCATTTTGCCCACATCATTATATCCCCTGCCCTCTATAATGTGTACTTCATATACATACGAACGCCAATGCACATATAGACCAGGACCCTCCAAGGGTCTCTCCTGCTCAAGTACAAAAACAGAATTAATATCCTTCTATAGATACATCTTCCCAGTTATAAGCAATCAGTTTCTTGTTAAGTGTAAATATCCAGTCTAATCCAAGTTCAATGCTGTCAACATTACCTAGTTCAGTTCTTCTCACAATAAGATTCCTAGTCCTTCTTCACTCAAAATCATCAATCTTAATTTCAGAGGGTAAGCAATAAGCTTGCAATCTTGCACTCCTTGATACGACATTCTTCCACTGACATATTGTAGATGACTGGATGATGTAAGAATAACGGTGAGCATTGAGAAGTATTAAAGTAAGGCTGGTGGGTGAGTAGGAAAAGAGAGGTAGGTTAGGGGAGCTAAGTGAAGCTGAGTATTGTGAAACCAAAAAAAACTACTATTCTTTGTGAGAACAACTCTCTAAGAAGAAGAGCAGCTTACTCTGCCAAAGAATAGTTACTTTTAGATTTAGTTTAGCTGCAAATGCAGAAAACTATACTGTAAAAAGAGTTGAACTAAAACTGCATGACTATAGGCTTATACCAGCAACACAACATGAAGGTAGTATCCCAAACCTGATTGCTGGCTTGAATAGCAGCTATGTGTGAGAGGCAATGAGCAGTGGCAAAGTAAAGTATACCATAAGTGAAATGAAGTAAGCTATTTGGGGTAAGACTCTGACTGCAGGAAGGGGGATAAAAGGCAGGCCTACAGTTGATGGTACTTACAAATGTTAGCATTAGAATATAGGCAGGGGATCCGCAGGATTTTTTGCAGGGGGGGGCAAACCCAGAGCCCCACACACACAGCCTTCCCAAGCAGCCCCCACACACACAGCCATTCCAGTGTTCCATTACTTGACTATTTCTCCCCAGTTGCCATAAACACTATTGAAAACTCTCAGTGTGCCTGCTGTTTTATGCTTTACTTCTACAATGATGACAGATATTTGGATTTAATTTACAAATTATATTTCAAATTTTATAGCACAAGCTCTGATAGGTATTTGCTAAATAAAGCAATAGTCTTACAATGAAAAGAGACTTGGCATTAAAACTTCTCTGCCTTTGAAACTCATATTCACTGAAACAGCATTGAAACCCACATTCAAAGAAACTACATCTGGCCAGTGGCAGGATAAGTATACCTTTGGGCTATTTTCAATTCATAAGACCCTTGCACACATTTTTAGAACCATGCAAAAGTTCTTGCTTCACCTTCCTGATTGTATTAATTGTAAAATATAATAATTTAATTATATCCCTTATATAATACAGCACCACTTATTAGAGTGTGTTTTAAGTTTATAGTTTTGAACATTTTTCCAGTAAGCGATGAAAGAAAACATATGGACCAATAATGATAATCTGCCTAATTCAGAATGTTTCAAACATAAAAGGCCATTCAAACTTCTTTCATTACAATCCACTAATATCAGTCAATATGCACAATATCTGCAGAAGTAAAAGTCATCTGAATAATTCCACATTAAAGAGATCTGAAACTAATGAAAAGGTTGCTGCTAGAAAACAACTTTATATTTCAGTGTTTCATCTACAAATTCAGTGCGTGCGGCCCTTAAACAATAAATTGTTTATGTTACATTAAAAAAATGGTAAACGGGTATATTGCAATACGGAATGGGTGGCAAGCTGAAAAACAGGTTCATAGTTAGTAGACATCTCATCCAAAGGAAGACATACTCAGGACTACAACACCTCACCCCCTTAAAATACAAATCTACATGCTGTGGTAGTTGACCCTACAGCCTGCTACATCAAGATGCAAGTATGCTATCTGCTGTGCTACTAACACTGCTTTAAAATTCTATATCACAATAATGATACCATTTGCTAAACAAAACAGTTGCACATTTTAAGCAGACTTTGCATAAGCAGCAGTAAACTTCCCTTCCATTGAAGCTCACAAGTCCTTGAAAATGCACTTAAAAATAAATTCCACCTGCTAACTCTAATTAGGGCATTTCACTTTCACACATGCACACCTCAATCTCTTTGTGCAAGAAATCTGGACAAAAGCCTACAAAAATAGGGACAGATTATAAATATTGCTCTCATGGACTTAAAAAATTACTGGAATAACAGGGTTTGTTTTAGTATGCATTTTTCTAGATGATATGTCTAAAACTCAAATGACTTATTATTTAGCAACTTCAGTCCTTTTTAGGAGGAATATGGGGCAAATCTGGACATTCTGCAAAAACCTGGACAGCTGAGGGTATGGTATCTCCCTCTTACACACACACACACACACACACACACACACACACACACACACACACACACACACACACACACACACACGCACAGCAAAGCTCCCAATCTCTTAGCCTGTCATAATGTTGGGGACAAAGGCCCAAAGCTAAGGACACATTTAAAAAGTTGCTAGAATAACAGGATATGTGTTAGAATGCATTTTCTAAAGGATATAAAGTCTGAAACTCATATACATCATTATTTATTAACTTTAATCCTTAGCTCATCCCAGTGATTTGTCCAAAAAAAAAAACAGAATTTTTATTAGGAACAGACCAAAAATATAAGGCAAAAATCTGGACTTTCTGTGAAAATCTGTACAGTTGAGAGGTATGAATACATTCCCCTACCTCCTTAGAAAGTGGATAGAACAACAAGGTTTTCATTAATATGCATTTTTTGAGGATATGAAGTCTAAAACTGAAATGTCTGCCATTATTTTCTGACTTCAGTCCTCAATAATTTGCCAGAAAAAAAAAAACACAATTTTATGGGAAACAAACCAAAAATATGAGGAAAAGATCTGGATAATTGCGAGATATGACCCCCCAAACACATTCCTACCTCCTCTTTTTACACACAAGCACACACACACACCTCTACGTCCCTCTTACAAACAGACCCACACACACGCACCCTACCTCCCTCTTACAAACACACACACACACACACACACACACACACACACACACACACACACACACACACACACACACCTATCTACTTCTTACATACATGCACCCCTACCTATTTCTGACACACACACGCACACACCTATCTCTCGCTTTGTTTTACAACACTACCCCTCCATGCAGAAATGCGCATGGCCAGAGTAACTGACATGGCTGGGATGGTGTCTGTGATGTGGCATGCAATTGACTCTTGACTGACATATAGAACAATACGATATGAAAATGGAATCATACCAATGTGCGAGTTACACATGAAAGAGGACAGTTTACTCAAAGCAGAAATAGACCACCATTCCTACAATTTGTGCTTTTTTCAAATCATAGGCTCCTTGCACACATTTTTACGATCATGCAAAAGTTCTTTAATGCAATCAGGAAGGTGAATCAATTATAATATATAATAATTTAATTATATCTCTTGTATAATACAACACCACTTAATAGCGTGTGTTTTAAATTTATAGTTTTGAACATTTTGCCAGTAAGCAATGAAAGAAAACATATGAACCAGTAATGACAAACTGCTCAGTTCGGAACATTTCAACCATAAAAGGCCACTCAAACTTCCCACATTACAATCCACCAATATCAGACAGTATGCACAATCTCTGCAGAAGTAAAACTCATCTGAATAATTGCACATTAAAGGGTTCTGAAATTAATGAAGAAATTGTTGCTAGAAACCAACGTTATATTTCCGTATTTCATCTACAAATTCAGTGCCTGCTGCCCTTGAAGAAGGTTGTTGCATTAAAAAAATGGTAAGTAATGTCTTTCAGCTTTTCCCGATTAGGCGTCACCACAGTGGAACTCCGGTCTGCTAATGATTGGCAGTGGATTTTTTTTTTTACAGTGCCGAGTTGCCTGCTTGACGCCCAATCTTCAAAGAAGGCACACCCATTCACGCACGCACCTACCTGCATGTCTTTAACATCACTCGACCACGGGGAGGACATGCAGACTCCACACAGAAGGTACTCCAGCCAAGAATCGAATGGGAGAACCTCTTGCTGTGAGGCGACAATGCTAACCATTGCACCACCGCTGCTATTTTGTGATAGGAAATGGGTGGCAAGCAGAAAAACAGATTCATAGTTACTAGGCACCTTATCCAAAGGAGGACATACTCAGGTCTGCAGCACCCCACTCTCTTAAAATACAAATCTATATGTTGTGGAAGTAGAACCTACAGCCCTCTGCATCAAGATGCAAGTATGTTACCTGCTGTGCTACTAACACTGCTTGCAAATTCTATATGACAATAGTGATACCATTTGCTGAACAAAACATTTTTGTACATTTTAAGCAGCAGTAGTAAACTATGCTTCCCTTAATAGGTTCATAGATTAGAACTAAGCTAACTGCCCTTACGAGCCATTTTAAGCCTAGCCCATTATCCCTTGTGAGAATCAAACCCTGCACATTGTGTTGGTAAGGCAAACACCTTAACCATTAGGCCACCCTCCCAACTCACATGTCACAATTCCTTGAAAAGGCACTTGAAAATAAATTCCACCTGCTGACTCTAACTAGGTAATTTCCCTCTCTCTCTCACACATGCATACACACACATACACACACACACACACACACACACACACACACACACACACACACACACACACACACACACACACACACTTCTACCTCTTAGTGCAAGAAATCCGGACAAAGTCTAAAAATAAATAGGGACAGATTATAAATATTTCTCTCATGAAGTTAGAAAATTGCTAGAAAAACAGGATTTGTGTTGGTATGCATTTTTCTAGAGGATATGATGTCTAAAACTCAAATGTCTTTCATTATTTAGCAACTTCAATCCTTTTTAGGAGGAATATGGGGCAAAACTCTTAATATTCTGCAAGGACCTGGACAGCTGAAGGGCATACCGCTCAACCTCTTACAGCAAGAAATCTGGACAAAGCCATAAATAAAAGTGTGACAAAGGCCCAAAAATAGGAACAATTTTTAGATATTGCTCTTACAAACTTAGAAAGTTGATAGAATAACAGGCTTTGCATTAGCAAGAATTTGTTTAAGGGTATGAAGTTTGAAACTCATATGTTTGTCATTATTTTCTAACTTTAGTTTTTAATGATCTGCCAATAATTTGCCAGAAAAACACAATTTTATGAAAAACGGACTAAAAATATGAGGCAAAAATCTGTACAGTTGAGAGGTATGCTGAGAGATATGCCACCCCCCTCTTATACATACATACACATAAGGCCTCAAACTAGAGACACATTTAAGAAGTTGCTAGAATAACACAGTTTATGTTAGAATGCATTTTCTGAAGGATATGAAGTCTGAAACTCAAATGCACATCATTATTTAGTAACTTTAATCCTTAGCTCATCCCAGTGATTTGTTGAAAACAAAACTTTTATGAGGAACAGACCAAAAATATAAGGCAAAAAAAATCTGTTCAGTTGAGAGGTATGACACACACATACATCCCCCTATCTCCGTAGAAAGTGGATAGAACAACATGTTTTGCATTAGTATGCATTTACTGAAATATATGAAGTCTACAGCTCAAATGTCTGCCATTGCCATTATTTCCTGACTTCAGTCCTCAATGATTTGCCAGAAAAACACAATTTTATGAGAAACAAACCGAAATTATGAGGCAAAAATCTGGATAATTGCACCTGCCCATGGGTGTCCCTGGTTCTGCCTCTTCACTGGATGTTCATAGGTTAGTACTAAGCTAACTGCCCTTGTGAGCCATTTTAAGCCTAGTCAATTATCCCTTGTGAGAATCAAACCCTGCACCTTGTGTTTGTAAGGCAAACACCTTAACCATTAGGCCACCCTCCCATTAGAATTGCTGGTGGTCAGCATTAACCTTTCACCTTCCAACCTCAGTTAAAGGTAAACCAACATAACTGCATAGGCTTTAATGGAACAACAAATACTGAATAATATAAATTATTAAACTATGTAAATTCATTTGTTAGCAGTTTTCTGGATATTTTCCAGAAAACTAGCTGGCTCAAGCAATAACACTCATTCTCAATGTCTTCAACAGCGACATAACAACCTTCAACTCAGCAAGTTGCAAACATGCTATAAAGAACTGTATGTATGCCAGGTGACCTGCTGTGACTAAATCTGTGTGACATTTTTCCTCTAAAATCCAGCCATCCATACAGCTCTTAGAATCTATTTGCAAATGAGAGATTCTGAGCTTCATTCTAAAAGCATAGCAAAAGCTGCAGTTGAGCTGAGAAAAAAATGCACTTGTTAAACACAGACTCTAGGCTGACATACACTGCCTAATACTTGGACCACAGTCAATAAATACAAATGCAATGCAAGGTATGAACTCCCCCTTACTCACACTCCAACCTCCCTCTTACTTACACACACACACACACACACACACACACACACACACACACACACACACACACACACACACACACACACACACACACACACACACACACACACACACACACACACACACACACACACACACACACACGCCTACCTTTACCTACCTACTTCTTACATATATGCATAAACATACCTACCTACCTACCTACTTCTTACATCCACACACCCCTACCTATTTCTTACACACACACACACACACACACACACACACACACACACACACACACACACACACACACACACGCGCACACACACACACACACACACACACACACACACACACACACACACACACACACACACACACACTTCTTAAACACTTAAAAACACACACACGCACACACCTACCTCTCACTTGTACATTTATCAGTAGTCCAAAAGCCTTCTGGAATTCAAATTCTGTGCAGGCACAAAAGATGAAGACATAAACCATTGGTTGCATAGATATAGAATATGAAAACAGGTCACAAACACATGTTCCATCTGTGTGACTGGATGCAAAATGCGTTCTTAAAGAAGAGCTCCCTTAAAAAAAAGCAAAAAAATATATATATTTTTTTTTAATTAAAAGAAAATTAATCTTCCTGCCAGCCAGTTCCAGACGGGTGCAAGTGTACCCCCTTGCACCTGCCTGTGGGTGGCCTTGAGCGCAGGGATTATCAAAGTAGGCACAGAGTGTACTAGTTAGTACAGAATATTTTATTCTGATGAACCAAAGTAGCATAGATTCAGGAAGTCTTCTTGTCAGGATGAAAATTAAGTCTCTTATTTTAGTAGTAAGCACTTCATAGATAGCTTGCAAATATCTTAAAGGGATGAGGGCACTTTTTTTTTATCTTTTGCAGAGATCTACAGTTATCTGAAAGGAGAGGAAAATTGCATAAGCATAAATGAATGGTTCTTAGATGTACTTAATTTCCTTCACAAGTAAAGACATGTCTATCATTATCCTTACATTCCTAATCCTTCCACTGTGAACATACTGAATGACACCCTCTTCCACACCCAGACAATAGTTAATGATAAAGAGCCTTCTTCACAGCACTGGACATTTCTTCTGTCTTTTGTAATCCCAAAAAATTGAGACTAGCAAAATAATCCATTCAACTATTTTTGGTTCGGGGTTACTGAATGGGCATTTCAGTCGTTGGCTAGAAGGTGCTATTTGCTTCACTATTTCATAATGACACCAGTGTGGCATTACTTAGGGACTAATGCATTGTACTTGTACAGTTCTCTGTAGGAGTGGAGATTTGCTTTCACATTCAATATGTGAATGTTACACTTTGTCAAGAAGTTAACTTAAATGGTACCTTATTTAAGGAATCATGATAAAGATGAGTCAAAAGGTAAGTGTTTTATTTTTTTAGTTTATTTCTGCTGGTGGGATGACACTTGTTACCATATACACTTCTTAAATGTTAAACAGACACACACTTCATTATCCTTTACAGAAAACATCATTTTTGTCTCTGGTCCTCCTTTTTTATCACAACTGCTCTATTTCCAGTTTATGCTCTTGAAGGGCACCTGAAATGTCTGAAGCTATCAACCACCTGCTCATGATTCTGAGCCTGCCCTGTCAAAAAAAATGAAAGTGAAGCAAAGGCTGCAGACTGGATAATAGAGGCTTGTCAAAGTTTCTCAGTTCATAGTTTTTTTAAATTTGTTGTGACTCCTACCTCTTAATACTGTCTAAAATGCTTGCAGTAATGATAGAGCAGAGTGAGGGTTAGGTAGCAGACAGCTCTGGAGAAAACTATTTCAATTATTTGTTTGTATTCAGTAATAATTTATACATTTCCCGTCCACTGATCCCAATACCATCCAGTGAAAACCACGTCAAAGACCTTGTTGCCACCTCTAGTCTTCAGGCATTAACCAGATACTTATTAGAGCTCCCCTTCCAAGCCTCAGGAGCTTGAATGCTAGATTATCACTCCCATAGCCCTTAGATGCTACATTAAATACCTGATGTTGCTCCTTTCTAGCTGCAAGTGTGCCTGAAAAAATAAAGAAACAGAACAAAGTACAAGAAAGAAGACATTTTAATTAGGTTTTTATTTACCAGTATGTTTAATTGAGTCGTAGTCCATTTTCAAAGAGGATCCCAGGAGAAAGGCTCCCAAAATAAACTGCAGTTTGATAAAAGAAGTGTGCAGTTAATAATATATGAGAGTAATATTACAATGACATGTATAAAACAAGACATTGAACATGACTATGGCACGTCATGCATCTGTTTTACCAATTCTCTATTTTCACTTATCCTACTCAATATGCCTCATAAAACAAATGCTCAGTGCTCAAACTATTAGCTCCTGACCATGCCTGAGCAGAAGAAGGGGAAGAGGATGTTGGGGAAATAATTCAGTTTCTTATCAGTGGCCCACTTTTGCCTATAAATAGCACTCAAGACACAACTGTTTGTTTTAATTTATTTTTTTTTTTTTTACCATGGCATGCTGGCAAACTGAAGAAGAGATGACAAGAAAAGGGAAAAAGAGAAAGGAAAGAAGACACTGGTGTCAGCATTAAACATTTTTCATACTATTGTTGAACATAATATATTTATGTTAATCTTTTTCAGTGAGAAATGCTGAATGATGTGATTCACCTGTTCAAATGACAAGCCACTATTAACCCACAACATCTCTGATGCATGATTTTTAATTGTCTAGGGTAAATATCAGAACAGAACAACAACAGATATGATGCTAAATTATGTAATGGTGTCTATGCCGCTGATATATTGGATTTCAACATTTAAGATTAGAGAACAGCTTACATCAGTAAAACTGCAAGAAATGGAGTTCATTGAATGCATTTAAGTTTCAAGTGGACGTATTTGTAGGAACCAAAGTCATAGAACAGTACTTGTTTTTGGTAGGTGACTAATAGATACTACTTGTAATTTGTTCTTTTTTTACCTATTCATATCACATGATGCCTCCTGTTCCCAGCCCATTTTCAGTTCATATTCAAGCAGATGCATTTACAGATGTACATAAACACATGCACGCATGAGCAAGCACAGACACACACACACACACACACACACACACACACACACACACACACACACACACACACACACACACACACACACAGACACAGTATAGTGCAGTGACATACATTGATGTTTCACATTTTATTCATTTGGATCTGTGATGATCTGCTTGTACACACTACCATACTCTGGCTACCAGCTACCAACATACAAACACACATTAAACATGTAGATTTTCAGTATTGCACCAGAACTTGAGTGACTTGCTGAGATAATATTTTCCATAACAGTCATGTCTGGTCTTTCACTTTCCCTCTTTATATATCACTAAGGTTAAGACTGATATCATGTTTTACTTTAGCATACTTTAGCTCACAATTCGGGACAGGAAATTTGTGTAATGGATGGTTTAAATGAAACAGTGAGGTTTACTTGATGTTCATATTGATCACTGCTCAGTAGCCTAAGCTATATGGGTTATATCCTGCACAGGATATAACAGCCAGCCAGCTTTGAAAGCTTCAGGGCACCTTCCATGCACCCAAACCATTAATCAGATAAATCTGAGCTGACTTAAAAGACAAACTTGGTTGCCAATCCCTTCAGAGCTTTCCTGCTGCAGAAGAGAGTGCACTCTGCAGGCTTTTGACAATCAGTAGTCAGCCAGTGCAGTTCCAGTGCTGGACAGATAAGTTCACTTTGGAGAAAAACCTTCTACATATTATTTGTAAAGTTTAAATGCACTTTGCTGAGTAGGGAAACATATTTTAAGCTAGAAATATGTGTTTTTACTGACTGTCTGTCACACAACTTTACTGTACTTTTAAATGGAGACATACTTTTGTTTCTGACAGTTTAAAAGGTTCATTTAAGCATTCTAAAGTTGCTTTTTCTGTGGAGAAACTGCTTTTAAATTATTTTTGTGGATGGGAAAGTGTATTAAACTGCTTTTTACTGTGTTTTACTGATAAAAAAAGACTTTGTTGTACATTTTAAATTTTACCAGCTTGTGCTACTTAGTGTCCCTGGGAAAAAAGCACCTGAGCATGGAACAAACTACAGGTCCCATTGTCAGTCCTTATTCCAGCCACAAAAAGAAAAAGTTAACTAAACCTCCTTTGCCACCACAGTAGGTTAGCAATTTGCCTCAGCTGCAGGTGGGTGACCCTGCAGTGGCCACTGCTGCTTCCTCAGACTACACATTCCCCCCAATATCTCTGGTGCTGTCTATACAGCCAGTATGGACCGGGCATTAGCCACATTCTCTGTGGCTATTGGGGTCCTCTTAGTGGCCAAGGAAGATCCACTCTTGGCAGTTTTTGGAGAAGGGGCAGGGAAGGTGTCCCTGCTTAGCCAGAATGATTTACCCATCCCTGGGGAAGCTGTTGCTGATAAATAATCTAGCTTGCCCCAATGTTTTCATCTAAAATAAACAGAAAACTAAACATGTATCTTCTCATGCCCCACTTTCAATGGTCAACAGTACTTTATTAAGTCTTGCTCAGGGTCTTGTACAGGCTGCTGACCCTCTTATAATTTTTTTCTGTTAAGTGAAAAATGGACTCCTCTTTTCCTGAAGAGATTAAAGAAATTGAATCTGGAGAGGAATGTGGTAGGACAGATCCAAGTTTTTGTCCTCAGATTTTCGATTTTGACTCAGAGGAGAACATGTTATCTGAATCTCCCTGTCAAGGATTCACTTTCTCTTAGATTATTTCCAGAATGCGTCAGTGTTTACAGTGGGAAAACACTGAGCTTTCTCAGTCCCACAGAAAATACTTATGAACTTTTACAAATGGAATTCTCAGAAACTCCTGCCACCCCCCTACTGCTGTCAGCACTGGAGAATGCATTTGTCACATGGTTTCCCTAATAGCCAGCCTGCTGCACCTAAGAAAGAAAATAAAATGTGTAAAGTTCCTTAGTCTTTCAAGTTTCTGTACAATCATCCCAGACCCAGACTAGCAATTATAGCTTTAGTTAATCCAGCTACTGCCAAGCATTTTGTTAATTGTAATCCTTCCCCGATGACAGGGATGGTGAAGCAGTTGGTAAGTTTGGGGGGAAAAAGTTTATGCTTCTGCAACTTTAATTTTTATAATTTTGAATTTCCAGGTTCACGTGTTAAAGTTTATTCTGACTAAATGTGAAAGTAAGGTGAAAGTTTTATTTGCAGTTCCCTCCTAGGAGGAAAAAATCTGTGTTTTGTGGTTTAGTTTCTTCAATTTTTCAAGTCACTGCTCATTGTTTAAAGTATGCTTATGTCTCTGTAGATATTGCATTCAGGACTGTTGTCAGTGGTACTGCGCTGATAAGATTTGCCTGCCTGTGTACTTAGAACCTCCCAGGAGATGTAAAGAATGAGATTCTAAATTCTTCTTTGGACAGAAATTTAGTCTTTGGACCCTCTGCTGCAGAGGTTATCAAAACTGTGATGACAGGGGTAACCTGATACAAGTAATCTCAGTTTTGTTAGACCTTTTTTTCCAAATTATCCAAGGGATTTTCTGCTCCCTCATCCTCTTTTGGCAAGAAAGAAAATAAACAGTCTCAACAAAATGCTGGTATGTGGATGTTTAAAAAACAATTGAAAGGAGGTTCCGAAAAGAAAGAAAGAGTGCCCCAAAACAAAAAGGACAGTCAAATAAGTCAGAATGACTACAAAAGCAGCCTTGAATGCAGTCCCTTATCCCTTCTGAAGTCTGAATCACCATTTCTCTCTTTGGCAACAGATTTTTTTCAGACAAATGGGTAAAGAGACTGATTCAGCGGGTCATGGAAGGAAGGCAGTGGGAAGAAATCCCTCCTTTCCAGAGAATTATTCCACATCTACCAGACCAAAGTCCTCTATTCCCACCTGCCATACAGATTATTTATTTTCTCACTGGGTAATAGAAACATTTTCTCCTTCTGAGCTGGGAAGAGGTTTTTATTCAAGAATGTTTCTGGTGCCAAAGAAAGAAAATGCCATTAGACCAATTATGGATCTTTCCTAAAGCAGTATATGATAATGCCCAAGCTCAAAATACTTTTACTTCACAACCAATCACCTTTTCTTACTGGTTTGAGTGTTTTGGTAACTTTAGATTTAAAAGATGCTTATCATCACATTCCTATTCATCCAGAATTCAGAAGATTCTTAATGTTTTATTTATCTGGATCACATTATCAGTTTTCTACCTTACCCTTTGTACTATATCCTACTATGAGAGTTTCAGAAAGTGTCTACCTCCAGCTACAGGGTATCCACATTTTCCATATTTTGACAACTTGTTTATCTTTGCAGAGTCTTTTCCAAAGTATCAGGAATCTCCCTTGGGTGAGAGATCTCCTATGTAGGCTGGGACTGCAAGAGAACATTCAAAAGTCTTTTTTGACTCCATCATATAGAACTGTGTTCCTGGGGTGTCTGCTTCGGTACAAAGAGCTTTTTTCCACATGAAAAAATAGATCTATATTTAGATCTGTTTCACAGGTTTATAGGTAAGCATTGTGGAAGCTGCCCTTGAGAGACATTTTAAGCCTAGCCATTTTCCCTTTTTGTGCTCAGATCAACCCATCCCATTTGGTTAGATATTGGTCTTACCCATCCCATGGTTGATAGTTATATATTACCCCAAATGAGAATAAACTGGGATCATACCACAGATAATTTGAGGGGACACATGCATGGGATAAAGCATTTTGGAGCTGCATCTGTCCATTACTACAAGGGACAGTCTTCAGGTAACTCTTCTGTTTCCCAGACAAAGACTCAGGCAAGTGGTTAAATGGCTGCCCTTGTGGGCCATTTAAGTCTAACCAATTTCTCTCAAGATGAGAATCAAACCCTTTACCTTGTGCATGTGAGGTAAACACCTTAACCATTATATCAAACCCCAAGAGGGGCTCCACTGATGACTGGTCTCTTTGTGGAGGTAACTTCCCCTAATTTGATTTCCTGCATCCCATCTGTGAACTAGTTGGAAATCCAGTGGGTGACATGAGAGTTTATTCCAAATTCGTTTAGCTTTTCTACCATGCCTCAGTGGGGAATTGTGTCAAAAGCTTTGGCCAGGTCAAAGTATGTGGTGTGTACCATTTTGCTTTCATCTATTGCTTTGGTGACGGTTTAAAAAAATCCACTAGGTTGACTAAACATGTCCTGCCATTAACAAACCAAAGCTGAGACGGGTCCAGTGTTCGGAGGTTCACTATATAGTGACTGATTAGTTCCATGATAAATCATTCCATGAATTTATATATATGAAGCTGGTCAGATGCATGGTTCAATAATTACCTGGGCCTATGGAAGGTCCTCTAATATGCAGGTGAATGACTGTAGCTGTTTTCCATTCACTTGGTACAAAACCTGTACGGAAGCTGAGACTGAGCAGTTTTGTTATGGGTGTGGTTAAATCATGCTTTATGTTATTTAAGATGTATCCATGGATATTGTCAGGACCCCTCCATGCATTATTTTTAGCTTTAATAGCACTTTTAGGACTTGGTCTTGTGTGACAGCTGAATACAAGCCAGTTTCAGGTATATCTTAAGTGACAGATGGAGGGGAGAGATGGATAAATTTAGAGCTAAATTTATTAGCCAGTAGGTTCAATATATTTTCAGTCTTGTTGTAGGTAACATTGTTCACAATCAGCTCAGTGCATTGCTGCATTGTGCTTTTGAGACCATGAACACCACAAAAATGCCTTGTAATTGTCTTTGGCTGGGGGGCTATTTTAGCCTCAGACTTGGCTTTGGAGGATTTTATTAAGCTCCTGAGTTGTTTGTTTATTTCAGTGACAATGGTTGTAACATTTTGTGAATTACTACTGTTGGTCAAAATTATTTACCTTTTATTATATAGCTTGTTGATATTATGGTTCAACCATGGAGCTTGCCCTGCACTTGTTCCTATAGAGTACAGCTGCATCTATCCAGATTTCAGCAGAGATTTCAGGGGTTTTCCATTCAGACTTCTGTCACTAAGATGGAATGCATCAGGATTCTGCATCTCATGGCATCTATGGTTCTCATGACACTTCTGGCAAGACCCCATGTAAGAAAGATTGGTCTCAGCACCAACACCCATTATCTTTTCAGATTCCAGTCCTGGGATTTGTGAGAAGAATAATCACTTGGTACTGACATCAAATATCCATGATGAAAAGTCTCCCCTCCTCCTCTAAAGCAGTTGGTCACCACAGATACCTCAGGTTTTGCATGGGTAGCAGTATCAAGGTGGATAAAAATGCAAGGTGTCTGGAAAACAAAGATAGACAGAAGCACATAAATATAAAAGAGATGCTTGCCCTTTATAAGGCATGCAACACTCTGAATCACCTCTAGTTCCCAGGACCATTTCAAGTTGTTACCACAGGGAAGATGTGGTACCTAAACAAGCAATGGGGAACCAGATCTCACCCGAATGCAGACTAGCCATGTTAGCATGGTGTGACATCTGGTTAATATCCCACCAAAGTGCAACCAGTAATGTGACATTTCCCACTTAAAACCTGGGTCAGCAATTAAGGAGCCTCAGTCCTCACCACTGACTCCAATATGGGGGGGCATCATGGAAAACACCAGGGCATAGTGCATACAAGAGGAAAATCCACAATTTCCCTTAAGAACATAACAGGAATGCACTCACTTCCCGGGGACTGGACTATACCTCTGTCTACCCCAAATGTAATCCCTTATCATATACTTAAGAGCAATGTGTTCCTTTTTAAGACCTCTGACTCACTGACACTCAAAATAAATTAAAATCTCACACACTCAAGCACTCATGGGAAGCCTGACACAGATTTCCAGTTCTGTCCCCTTCCCAGTTCAAATGGTAAATGCTGCCACCAGAGTCAGACAGGCCTACATGCCCTTGAAAGGGTGATCAATTATTACAAATTAAATGTCAAAATAAATGATAGCTATGACCAGAAGCAGCTAGGAATTTGAGGTGATTTGGGGAGTATCACATGGGTATAAGCACTCTCTAAACTCTAAAGAATACACTGATTGTCCAGCCACAATGTAAAGATATGAAGAACATGTAATAATAAGTAAAATGATTACAAAAATGTAAATCAATAATTTTCAATAAACACCAGAATTCAATCACCAGAAATATAAATATAAACTGAAGGACAGAAGTCCATCATCTTAGAAAAAACTCTATCTAAATGACTAAACTTTCCTAATCTAACTATTGAATACTGTTTCTGATCTAATCTAAAGAATAGCAGCAAGGCAAAGGCAGGCTTACAGTTTTTTTTTTGATGAGTCCTTTTTTCTTGGGTGTCTATTGCACAGCACTGTAAATGACTGCAATTCTTTACTAACAGCCACTCTTAACTAACTGTGCTTCAACTGACTTCAGCAGTCTCTTTTATAGTCCAGGTTAGCAGTCTCAACTGTCTTATTTAAAAATAACAATCAGCTGTTTTAAAAAAAGAAGTTATTTTTCCTGTCAATCATCTGTTCAAATAATCACCTAGCAATGAGGAACATTCTAATGTGATCACCTACTGATCAGCTGATTCTCCACAGACAGTTTATATGATAGAATCTCCCTCACAAACATGTGCAGTTAGAAAAGTATCAAAACACTGACAGATTATTTAAACACTTTGTATAAACAGGGAAATACTCAACATTTTAAAAACTTATTTACAGTTTCACAATTAGACTTGCTGGCATACAAGTTAATCTGAGAGTATGCACAAATCTCCTGCCAGACATGCTAACACAGATGGCAGTGTTTTCATTTTCTTCAGATTTCTTCCCTCTTTATGAGTGAAACACAATTTTCAAGTGACCCTTGAGAACCGACGGTTGAGAAAAATGGGTCTGTCTGGGAATATTAACCATGGTTATATACTACTGGGTGCTCTTCTCCTTCTGCAGAAACTTGGCTAAGTACAAACCCCACCTCATAATTTGAAGCATCTGCCTATACAATAAGTTCTTTATTGAAATCTGGGCTAGTAAGCACAGGGGGTCCTCCCAAAATCTCCTTAAGTTTTTTGGAATGCCTGTTCGCAGTCTGTGGTCCACACAACCTGTCCAGTTGGTTGTAGTTATGGTGTTTGTAATTGGGCACAAATTTCCTATAGTATCCTGCTGCCCTAGAAATACTTTCATTTGTTTCTTAGTAACAGGAACTGGCCATGCTTGAATAGCTTCCACCTTGACAAGTTCTGGCCTAAGTTTACCACTTCCAACTCTGCATCCTAAGTAAGTGACCTCTGCCATACCCACTTGACACTTACTGGGTTTAATGGTTAATCCTTTCCTACTTAATCTATCCAAGACCTGCCTCACATGTTGGTCTGCAAATGCCGGTAGTATAGTCTTCAATGCGGAGTTTAACCTCTCCACAAGACAATTAATCTGGTGATGTTAGAGGGTTGTCTTTAGATGTTTCACCCCATAACACTTCCACAGAGATGTCAGCAGGTCTGACATGAAGTTGGCATGTCGGTCAGTCAGTATTGCCTGTGGAAAACCTACTCTGCTGAAGATTTCTAGCAAACATTTGCCACCTGCCTCAATAGAAGACAGAGCCACTGCTTCAGGATAGCTGGTAGTATAGTCTACTACCAGGAAGATGTGTTTCTTTCCTGTAGAACTTGGAGTATTCAGGGGTCCCAAAATATCCAGGGCCAAGAATGTAAATCAATAATTTTCAATAAACACCAGATTTCAATCATCGGAAATATAAAATTAAACTGTAGAAGTCCAGCTTCTTAGAAAAAAACTCTGTCTAAATAACTAAACTTTCCTAATGTTATTAGAGAATACTGTCCCTGATCTAAAACATAACAGCAAGGCAAAGGCAGGCTTACATTTTTTTGGTGAGTCCTTTTTCTTGCTTGTCTATTGCACAGCACTGTAACTGACTGCAACTGTTCTCTAACTGCACTTCAACTGAGTTCGGCAGTCTCTCTTTTATAGTCCAAATTAACAGTCTCAGGTGTGTTATTTTAAAAATAAGAATCAGCTGTTTTAAAAAGTTGTTTTTCCTATCAATCATCTGTTCAAATAATGACCAAGCAGCCAAGAACACTCTAATGACATCACCTACTGATCAGCTGATTCTCCATAGATAGTTTGTATTTTATAATCTTCATCACAAACACGTACAATACAGTTAGAAATGTATCAAAATGCTAACAGATTCTTTAAACATTTTGTATAAACAGGGGAATACTCAGCATTTTAAAAATGTATTTACATTTACACAATTAGACGTGCTGGTATACAATAGAAGTTAATCTGAGAATATGCACAAATCTCCTGTCAGACATGCTAACGCAGATGACAGTGTTTTTATTTTCTTCCCATCCCCCCACCTTATGAGTCGAGCACAATTTTCAAGTGACCCTTGAAATCTGACGCATGAGAAAAATGTGTCTGTCTGGGAATATTAATCTACTCCTCCTGGACAATCCAATTGCATTGGCATTATTAACCCCACTGTGATGTTGTATGGTCATATCATATGCTTGCAATCCTAAACTCCACCTCAGTAACTTAGCATTTTGATTACTGACCCTATTAAACCATGTTAAAAGGTTATGGTCTATGCGTACAGTGAATTTTCTCTCATAAAGATAGGGCTGCAGCTTTTGCAATGCCCACACTATGGCCAAACACTGTTTCTCAATGGCTGCATAACACTCTTCTCTAGGTTGGAGTCTACAGCTCAGATATAGCACTGGGTGCTCTTGTCCTTCTGCAAAAACTTCACTAATTACAACCCCCACCTCATAATTTGAAGCTTCTACCTGTACAATAAATTCTTTAATGTAGTCTGGACTAGCTAACACATGGGGTCCTCCCAAAATCTGCATACGTTTTTGGAATGCCTGTTCACAATCTGTGGTCCACACAACCTTGTCCGGCTTATTCTTTCTAGTTAGGTCAGTAAGGGGTGCAGCTATGGTACTGTAATTGGGCACAAATTTCCTATAGTACCCCACTGTCCCTAGAAATACTCTCACTCATTTCTTAGTAACAGGGTCTGGCCACACTTGAATAGCTTCCACCTTGACATGTTCTGGCCTAATTTTATCACATCCCACTCTGTGTCCTAAGTAAATGACCTCTGCCATACCCACTTGACACTTACTAGGTTTAATGGTTAATCCTATCCTAATCTATCCAAGACCTCCCTTACATGTTGGTCTGTAAATGCCATTAGCATAGTCTTCAATGTAGAGTTTAATCTCTCCACAAGACCATTAGTGTGGGGATGGTAGGGGGTGGACTTTAGATGTTTCACCCCAAAACACTTCCACAGAGAAGTAAGCGGGTCTAATATGAAGTTGGCACCTCGGTCAGTCAGTATTTCCTGTGGAAAACCTACTCTGCTGAAGATTTCTAGCAAACATTTGCAACCTTCGCTGCCTCAATAGAAGACAGAGCCACTGCCTCATGATATCTGGTTTTATACTCAACTACCAGGAAGATATGTTTCTTTCATGTGGAACTTGGAGTATTTGGGGGTCCAAAAATATCCAGGGCCACTCTATGAAATGTCTCTTTGATAACAGGCAACAACTTTAATGGAGCCTTAGCCTTGTCCCCTGCTTTACCAACTTTTTGGCACTGTTCACAAGTCCTACAATATCCTACCACATCCCTCACCATCCCAGGCCAATATAAATTTTGCATAATACATTAATTAGTATGACTTATGCCCATATGACCTGAGAAAGGAATCCAAAAGCCAAAAGATGAGCCAGCAAACTGTGAGACTGAAATAATATGTATTCAATGAAAAAACAAACCGGTTTCGGCTGATACACACCACAGCCTACCTCAGTTTAACTAAAACTCATTGAAAATGATCCTTTTATAGATGTATTATGATTAGGTCAAACCTGTGATTGGGTAATCAAAATTGTTCATTCAATCCAGGTGGAAATAAACAACCCAGTTTAACAATCCACTTCTTTTCTTTTGTACCAAGAATGGAATGCCATCCTGCTTTGTTGGATGTATTCCCTTTTATAATGTCTATCATCATGAAACTGAACTTGGCAGATAAATGTTTTGTGGAATGTTTAAATAAAGCACTACTTGTTTTTTTATTCCTCAAGTCACTAGTGTGTTCAGACATTCTCATTCTAAGTGGCCGTGAAGTTTGGCCTATATAGAAGGCACCACAGCTGCATTTAGCTAAATAAATCAGCCATTCGCTGCTGTAATTAACAAAAAAGTTAATGTCATAGACTGTGCCACAGTTCTTACTTGTAAATTGTTTGGACTTCAAAACTTTTTTGCAATGAGTGCAATGACCACATGGATGGCATCCTGTGAGCACCTCACCCCTGAGTGTAGTTTGTACTTCTTGAGAGGATGTTCTGGAATGTGAATGTTTATAGTGGTTGAAGTGTGAAGCTAGATTTCTGCCCTTACGGAATGAAAAATAACATCTGTCTGATAGAACATTAGATAGGTTGTGAACACACTGTAGAATATTCCAGTGTCTTTGTACACTATTAATTAACAAGTCGGAATTCCTACCATACGTAGTGACTAACCTGATAGGTGACAGCCTGTGCTGCTCATGTTGTTTATATTCCAAAAGGTCTTCTCTTTTGAGTGTATTGGCCCAATTGCTGGCCTGTAGGACATGTCCCATCTGATAGCCCCTATCCCTGAATCTGCGGGTCAGATCCTGTCTATATTCCTGAAAAGTGGAATCCTTGGAACAAATACGTCTCATTCTAATGTACTGGGATTTGGGGATATTTTTTGTTATATGAGGTGGATGAAAGCTGGATGCATGGAGGAGGGTGTTATATTGTGGATACTTCCAGAAAACTTCATTACATAAAGTGTGATCTGATTTCCTAAAAATAGAAACATCAAGAAAAGTGCCTGTGTTTGGGTCAAAGTTAACCGTGAAGGGTAAACCCCATTTATTTTCATTTAAGTATTCAATGAATTCAGACAAATATTCCGCACCCGACCTCCATACCATCCAGCAGTCATCCAAATAATGCCTCCATATGTCCATCTCTGTCAGGTAGAAATTATGGCCTGCATTGTAAATAAGCTGTTCTTCAAAAAAGGCCATAAAAAGGTCAGCATAAATGGGGGCAAAAGATGCCCCCATGGCTGTACCCTTAATTTGCCAATAGCAGGTGTCTTGATAGAAAAAGACATTGTTGGTTAGGACATGCTCATTTGCATATATAGATATTTAAAGGATTTTCTAAGTGGATCCATAAGTGTTTAAGGATTCACAAATTATTCTTTATAGGTTATTGTTTGGTCTATATTAATACTCATTCTTAATAAAAAAGTTTTTTTCAAGGTATAATTGGTACCCTAATGGAACTAACAAAAATATTAACGGGTTTCTCAGCTGATAGGGAGGTCTTGGGAGTCTTTGGATTGAGTAGTACAAACAATAATGATCCAAATGGAGTTACCCTAAGCCCGGAATCCAGTTGTGGCTTATGTTTTGATAAGCTACATAAGAGCATGAGGTCTCTCAGGTCTCATGTCTGGTATTCCAAACTCTTTAAAGCATATATGGCCAAAGGGATTACACCAAGGGGACTACGGATTAAAACACAACCACTAGTTAATGAGGCTGATGATGAGTTGAACAAACAATGGGGGGACATCCAACAACAAGCCACTATGGGTTTTATTGAAGCCCTGGTTAAATTCCACGACAGAGTCATTGACCGACAAATTGTAGAAGTCACCAAGTTATGTTCCAAAGCACAGACACATGAAGGACAGCCCTTCTTCATTAGCAATATGAACAGATTAGCCAAAGACTTATCTGGTCTTGAAGAACAACTAAAAACCAGGAAGATCAAAAAATTTCAAAGGGACCAAATGGATTATCAGCTTGGTAACCCTTTCAGTATTAGCAAACAAGTCAGATTTCAACAAGCATAAACTCGAACTCCTAAAAGAAAACGACCAAGGTCGATATTGCAAAAGTGACCTATTGACACAGGGTCATCTACTGATGATTTGTCTTCATACACAGATACAGACATGCAACACACACCAGACTCATCCACCCCAAAAAGGGCATACAGTTCGGCCCCTTTAGGCCCAAATACAAAAGAGCAGGTAGAAAACATGCTAGAAATAAACAACATAGATTGTCTTTTGAAACTAATAACACAGAAATAACCCAAAATGTCAATGTTCTGAATATATCTGATCAGATTTGTCCAGCAAACAAATTGAACTTCTGAATAAAGGTTTAAATTTTATTCCTGGCTTCTTGGTTACTGAAGATCTTTTAACACAAGATGTAATGTCATTTTGTAGACTTATAAACCTTAGATTGCATTTTGAAGATTCTACTGACCTTGGTGTGGATAATGAATTCATTTATCATAAATCTAGGTATATGCCTCCCATGAATCCCACAGTGCACCAATTTCAAAGTAGTGTTCTCAAAGATCTACACTATCACAAGGGTGAATTAATTTGCAAATGAAACAATCTCTCAAAGATCGAAAGAGATGCACTATTTGAACTACAAAACAACAAGGACATTGTCATTCTTTATGATGATAAAGATGGAGCCGTAGAAGTAATGAATTGGCGTCAATATGATGCGGAAGCAAAAAGACAACTTCAGGACAGGCGGTATTATCTTGAGATGCCTCTGGACCCCACCTTTAAGTTTAAAAAACAGATAGATGAATTTCTAGTATTAGCTAAGGATGAACGTATCATTAGTGACAAAGTAAGGCAACAGCTTACCATTAAAGATCCCATGAGCCAGTATATCTATTTTTTGCCCACAATACACAAGGATCCTGTTAAACTACCTGGGAGACCAATTGTGTCTGGGAGAGGTTCTATTACTGAGCCATTGTCATTATTTCTTACCAAACAACTTAAACCTTTATTGAAGTCGGTCAGGTCACGTATACAATACACTACTGAGTTTCTTAAAATCATCTCAGACACCCAACTTGAACCTGAATGGTTGATGTGCATTATAGACGTCAGTGCCCTTTATACTAACATCCCTCATGCTGCTGGCTTAGAGGCCCTTGAATACTGGTTAAATAAATCAGAATTGTATTAGCCAGGATTCAATACTTTTTTATTAGGCCTGACAGAACATGTCCTAACCAACAATGTATTTTTCTATCAAGACACCTGCTATTGGCAAATTAAGGGTACAGCCATGGGGGCATCTTTTGCCCCCATTTATGCTGACCTTTTTATGGCCTTTTTTTGAGGAACAGCTTATTTACGATGCAGGCCATAATTTGTACCTGACAGAGATAGACATATGGAGGCGTTATTTGGATGACTGCTGGATGGTATGGAGGTCGGATGTGGAATATTTGTCTGAATTCATTGACTACTTAAATGAAAATAAATGGGGTTTACACTTCACGGTTAACTTTGACCCAAACACAATCACTTTTCTTGATGTTTCTATTTCTAGGAAATCAGATCACACTTTATGCACTGAGGTTTTCCGGAAGTATCCCCAATATAACACCCTCCTCCATGCATCCAGCTTTCATCCACCTCATATAAAAAAAAATATCCCCAAATCCCAGTACATTAGAATGAGATGTATTTGTTCCAAGGATTCCACTTTTCAGGAATATAGACTGAATCTGACCCGCAGATTCAGGGATAGGGGCTATCAGATGGGACATGTCCTATAGGCCAGCAATTGGGCCAATAAACTCAAAGGATAAGACCTTTTGGAATATAAACAACATGAGCAGCACAGGCTGTCATCTATCAGGTTAGTCACTACTTATGGTAGGAATTCCGACTTGTTAATTAATAATGTACAAAGACACTGGAATATTCTACAGTGTGTTCACAACCTAACTAATGTTCTATCAGACAGATGTTATTTTTCATTCCGTAAGGGCAGAAATCTAGCTTCACACTTCAACCACTATAAACATTCACATTCCAGAACATCCTCTCAAGAAGTACAAACTACACTCAGGGGTGAGGTGCTCACAGGATGCCATCCATGTGGTCATTGCACTCATTGCAAAAAAGTTTTGAAGTCCAAACAATTTACAAGTAAGAACTGTGGCACAGTCTACGACATTAACTTTTTTGCTAATTGCAGCAGCGAATGGCTGATTTATTTAGCTACATGCAGCTGTGGTGCCTTCTATATAGGCCAAACTTCATGACTACTTAGACTGAGAATTTCTGAACACACTAGTGACTTGAGGAATAAAAAAACAAGTAGTGCTTTATTTAAACATTCCACAAAACATTTATCTGCCAAGTTCAGTTTCATGGTCACAGACATTATAAAAAGGAATAAATCCAGCAAAGGAGGATGGCATTCCATTCTTGATACAAAAGAAAAGAAGTGGATTGTTAAACTGGGTGGTTTATTTCCACCTGGATTAAATGAACAATTTTGATTACCCAATCACAGGTTTGACTTGATCATAATACATCTATAAAAGGATAATTTTCAATGAATTTTAGTTACACTGAGGAAGGCTGTGGTGTATGTCAGCCAAAACCGGTTTGTTTTTTCATTTAATAAATATTATTTCAGTCTCACGGCTGGCTCATCTTTTGGATTTTGGAATTCATATTACTGGAGCCGTGCAATTGCCTTTTGTGCAGGCGGAATTTCTTTGATGTAACACTGAGAAAGGAATGTCATGTACTATGGCTAAGAGTGGCAGACGGTAAGCTCTAGGCACTACCAATTGCCGTATTACTTCATCTTCTAGCCCACCTCTAGGAGTCCACTCTCTATACAACAAACCTTTGTTCCAGTATACAGACACCCCTCTTCCTTGAGCCTCAGGTGCCTCCTTAGTGATTCTCCTCAAGTTTGTAATGTAGAATCTGTAAGTTGAGCCTGTCTCAAATCTATCTTTGTGAACTTCCCCAGCTCCCCTTCCACAGGAAGCTTAGTCACTTCTGACAGCTGTACCTCGCTGTCCCTTTGGGTACCACCACTCACCTCTGTCCTGACAGTCAACATGTACAAGGGAACATCAGTCCCCACCAGCAGCTGTGGCTCACATTCTGACTTACTGCTACCAGATAGCACCTTCTCTGAAATAGCCACCACCCCAGTCCCAGCTTCAGGTATGAGATCTTTCTGGGTCTCTCCCAGACTACCGGACCCACACGCCTTTCATCAAGCCTGACTGTGTGTCACTGCATGTACACAAGGTACTGCATCAAAGTCATTCCCTATCAGGCCATCTGCAGGAATATCCTCAAACACACCTACTTGCTTGGTTCCTCTTCCACCCTCCTAGTCAAGATGAACCCTAGCCAAAGGTATTTGGAATGGGTCCCATCCCAATGCCCTGACTGGAGTGGACTGCCCAAGCAAGTACTGATCTTCTGTACCACTGCAGACCCCACAATGTTTATATCAGAAGCTGTGTCCCTCTTGGCAGTTATTTGTTTACCATCCACAAAGATAGGATATAAATTTTGGTGATAATTAGGCACCCCAATTGCTTCTAAACAACTTACCACTGGCAGTTTGTCATCCACACTTACTGGCTCCCTCACCTTCTGTTTTTCACCTTGTTTCAGTGGAAATTTGGCTGCTATGTGTCCCCTCTGGTTACACTTGAAACATCTAATCCCTAACCGTGAACTTGGATTAGTAGTTTCTTCCATTACTGGTGTACTCTGTTGGAGTGGTTTAGACTGCCCCCATTGGTTCCCTTATGTCCATGGCACTGGGTATCCCTTTCTTATACAGTGGTGCTCTGCTTGCCAAGTAGAAATCCCCTTTTCTCCCCAACTCCTCTGCAGAGTTAGACTCACAGTCTGCTAACCAAACTCTCATGTCATCAGGCAAAGTACCGGGGGCTTGTTCCCTCATCAAAAGGTCTGCCAGTCCATCTGAAGTGGTGACCTGACACCCACGCACTCATCTGTGAAATTAAGTACTTATGTCAGCAATATAATCACATATACTTTCATCTGTCTTCCTTCTCTGTTCACAAAACTTTTTTTCTGTACGCCTCAGATGCAATTTTGAAAAAGTCAAGCAAGCAACATTTAATTTGTCATAATTCAAACAATTCACATCATTTAACTTTGCTACAGCCTAAACAGCTTTACCATGGAGTAAGGAAGGCAGGAGCCAAACCCAGAACTTACAGTCAACATCATATTGTATACATGCCCTCTCACAAATATGAATAAAACTATCAAAGCCATCCCCATCCCTGTACTGCGGAAAAAGTTTATTGACCTTTACAGCTTCTGGGGTCCAGTTATTCCCTTTCCCATTAGCTGCATGACCCTCTCAATGGGTTTAAAGCTCCATTTCATGCCGGCATTGTCTCTCATTGTCCTCAGCTTCTAAACGCCTCAATCTCTGTTTGGCCTCCACCCATTTAGTCTCCAGTTCATATCAGCACTGCTTCTCCTTGGCCTCCAGATGTTGGGTCTCCAGGTACAGGTTCTCCTCAGTCTCTAGTCGTTTGGCTTCCAGGCGCAGTCTCTCTGCTGATTCCAGTTCAAGACGGTTGGCCTCCAGGTGCAGTCTCTCTAACTCCAGATGGATTCTTGGGTCATTTAAAGAAAATGTGGACTGTCTCATCTCAGCGTACTGCACATCACCAACAACAAACTGGATATCCTCTGAACAGCTGGTCAAAGCTGAAATTATTGCTTCTTTGGTCTAGATGGCATGCACCAGTCCTCTAACTTCACACTCGTTAGTTGACTGGATCTTTGACAGCTTGCTAAAATCTTCTGCTAAAAATAAATAAATAAATAAAACTGAGGTGGATTGAAATTCTGAATGTTTACCTTGCGGCTGCCAAGAGTGCTCACCCTAATCACAACTACCCACAGGCTACTGAAATCCAACTAAAAATCCCACTAAGCTGCCAATAATAAATGTGACACCTGGTTAATATCCCACCGGACTGTCACCAATAATACAACATTCACAACTTAAAACCAGGGTCAGTAACTAAGGAGCCTCAATCCTCACCACTGACTCCAGTGTGGGAGTGTCACAGAAAACATCAGAGAAAAGAGCACACAAGAGTAACATTCCACAATTTCCCTTAAGGAGCACAACAGGAAGACACTCTATTCTCTGTGACTGGACTATATACCTCTGTCAACCCTAAATGTAATCCCTTATCATATACTTAAGAGCAATGTGTTCCAGTTTAAGACCTCTGACTCACTCACACTCAAATAAAGTCAAATCTCACACATTCAAACACTTATGGGAAGCCTGACACAGATTTCCAGCTCTGTCCCCTCCCCAATTCAAATGGTAAATGCTGCCACAAGAGTCAGACAGGCCTGCACACCTTTGAAAGGGTGATCAATTATTAAAAATTAAATATAAAAATAAATGATAGCTATGACCAGAAACAGCCAGGCATTTGAGGTGACCTGGGGAGTATCAAACATGTATAAGTGCTCAATAAACTCTAAAGAATACATTGATTGTCCAGCCACAATGTAAAGTAATGAAGAACATTTAATAAGTAAAATGATTTCAAGAATGTAAATCAATAATTTTCAATAAACACCAGAATTCAATCACCAGAAATATAAAATTAAACTGTAGGATAGAAGTCCATCTTCTTAGAAAAAAAAACTCTATCTAAATAACTAAACTTTCCTAATCTAACTAGAGAACACTGTCCTTGATCTAATCTAAAACATAACAGCAAGACAAAGGTAGGCTTTCAGATTTCTGAAGAGTCCTTTTAATTGGTTATATACTGGACAGCACTGTAACTGACTGCTACTCTTCACTAACTGCCACTCTTAACTAACTGCACTTCAACTGACTTCAGCAGTCGCTTTTATAGTCCAGGTTAACGGTCCCAACTGTCTTATTTTAAAAATAACAATCAGCTGTTTTCAAAAAGTTCTTTTTCCTGTCAATCATCTGTTCAACCAGGAACATTCTAATGACATCACCTACTGATCAGCTGATTCCCTATAGACAGTTTCGTATTTTAGAATCTACCTCACAAACATGTGCAATTAGAAATGTATCAAAATGCTAATAGATTCTTTAAACATTTTATATAAACATGGAGATACTCAACATTTTAAAAAAGTATTTTGATGTTCACAATTAGGCATACTGGCATACAATACAAGTTAATCTGGGAATATACACAAATCTCCTGCCAGACATGCAAACACAGATGACAGTGTTTTAATTTTCTTCTCAATCACCTCTAAGTCCCAGGACCATTTCAAGTTGTTATGGACAATACCACAGGGATGATATGGTACCTAAACAAGCAATGAGGAACCAGATCTTTCTTTGATGCAGACCAGCCATGTTAGCATAGGATATAGTTTTGCAGCATAATCTCTCTGTACAGGCTTCCTACATTCAGTAAGAGCTAACTTGTGTGGTAGACAAGTTTA
>NC_056734.1:678191063-678336063 GCF_019279795.1 Protopterus annectens | reverse complement strand
GAAGGTGAACCTGCACTTAAGTCCCAACAAGTGTTGTGTTACCTGAAAAAGCAAGGGGGGGGGGGTACAAGGTCACAACCTCATTGCCAGTTGTCAATGATGACCTGGGAGCTGGATCTACAGCATTCTATGACTCTTCAGGCCTTATTCATTCTATCAGAACAAAACACAGTGACAGACAGGCTAAGCAAATCCTAGATAGACCTTCTGAAGTGGAACCTCAATGTAAAAGTTTTCCAGGACTTGTTCCAGATGTGGAGAACACCTCAAGTAGATCTGTTTGCCTCCTTTCGAAACAAACAACTGAAGAAATTCTGTTCAAGACAACCTTGCTGTCATGCTTGGAAGACAGATTCTGCATAATTCCCATTGTCCGGAATGTTCATGTATGCCTTTGCAACCTTTCCAATGATTCCCAAAGGTTGTTGTAGTAACCCTGTTTTGGCCCAGATAAAGCTGGTTCTTCCTTTTAATGGAATTGGCCAAGGGCTGCTACAACAAGCTTCCTCACAGACTGGGTCTGCTCACACAGCAACAAGGGCAAAAGTATACCCCAACATAAAGCAATTGAAATTGACAGCATGACTGATTCTACTTTGATACCTTTTGGGTACTTTTTTCCATTAGAATGTGCAGCAGTTATTTAAGGAGGTAAGAAAACCTGCAACTAGAAATTCTTACATGTACAAGCTGAAGAGGTTTTCCTAGGTGGTGCCTCACCAATAACAGAGGTCACAGAAAGGTTTAAATCCCTCTGGTTTTCAAATATTTGTGTGAGCTATTTAGAGATGGATTGTCATATACTTCTATCAAAGTGCATCTTGCAGCCATCTCAACTGATCTGCACGTGGATCACCCTTCTTGTCTCTTTTTGCAGTCAAACAGTTAATGAAAGGAGTGTTGCATGTGAGACCCCCTTGCAAGCAAATTCCTCCTACCTGAGATCATATCTTTTTCTTGAAAAAGTTACCGTACCTCGTTTTGAACCCAACACTCTGGCTGATTCACGATTCATTATTTGTAAGGCTATTTTACTCATTGCTATGACAGCCACAGTGTGAATCTCTGAGGTGAAAGCTGTCATGGTGGGTCAATCCTATCTGATTTTTCACAAAGACAGGGTTGTGGTATGCGCAAATCCATCATTCATGTCTAAAGTTTTTCTGAATTTACATTGAATCAAGCCATCAATTTTCCAGTTTTCTATCTTAATCCAAAAATCAAGGGAGAAACAATTCTACACACCTTGGATGCACGCAGGTTGCTCATGTACTACCTTGACAGAACAAAGTCCTTTAGGAATGCTGAACAGTTGTTTTCCTGCTATAGGGGTATTGCAAAGAAAGGTCAACCTGTCTCTAAGAAAACTTTTTCACTATGGTTGTCCTCTGCTGTTGTTTTCTGTTTCTGCCATCATGGTAAATCTCTTCAAAGCAAGGCTAAGACTCACTCGACTAGGGCCTTATCCTCTTTGATGGCATGTTGGAAAGACACAGACTCTAGTAGCATTCCAGAGGCAGCAACCTGGCCATCTGTTCGTAAATTCACAAAGCACTACAAAGTGCATTTATTTTTTAAGGTCCAGAGCAGGCTTTGCTAGGACCATTCGGCAGGAGATCCTACATCCTCATCCTTCCACCTCCTAGGTTGGGTAAGCTTTGGGAATCTACCCAAAATGCCACCGACTCAGTGGGAATGATGAACATAGTACAGTTGTATAAATCCTACTTGTCTGTAATAGTAGATGTTCAAATTCCTTGCTGCCTCAGTGGCAGTAGACACCCACCATACCCCAGATTATGCACAGGTGGGTTTCAACCTCTTTGATTTGGTTGCTGCTCGATATGATAGACATTTCTTGTGACCGTTGTAGATTTCTTTCTCAGGATATGCTCAGCTAATCGGATATCACAGGAAGAGACAGAAAGGGGAGCCTGAGCTTTGAAACCTGGCCAGTACAGGGTTACCTTGGCAATAACCCTAAAATGCCACGTAGGCAGTGAGGAATTCGAACATATACTGCTACAGGTACGTAAGTTTTATGCAACTCTTCTTTCCTTCACACATTTCACTGTATATAGGTAATGCAGGTGACATTTATTAGAGCACATGTATTACCATTATAGCTAAATCATAAGGGGCGTGATTCTTGGTTGCTTCTAAATAAAGTTGCTGAATCAATGTAATAAAAGCTGTATGGCCGACATGAATCATCAGCCTCTTAGAATGGTTCTACTCTTTTCACTCTCTTCACCATAAATTCTTTATAAAACTCATTTGCAGCATAGATTACCTTACACACCTCATATGCACTTCGTTGAGTACCCATAGAATGAATCATTCTCCTCTGATGACTATCTTTTTAGAGAATTAGACTGAAAGCTTGTCATGTATCTCCCCAGCAGTGCCATTTACAGAGAACTGTGGCCCTAACTTTGAGCCTTAAATCACCTTGGAGATTTCTCTGCATCTTTATTTTGAGTGAGATGCCCATGCACTGGCCCAGCAATCAAGGAGCCTCAATCCTCACCACTAACACCAGGGAGGGGTGTCCACACTGGGAAGGATTACAAATACACATACAGTAAAGTACAATTTCCCTTAAGAGCACACAGAGATCACAGTCAGTCTGGGGCTGGTTTCTCCCTTTCCTCAGTAAGACTCCCCACTGGCACAGCTATAGAGTGGGGTCCTTAGCCAGGGTCCCAAGCTAAGTTGTCCTAGCACTCTGTCTGTCCAACCAGTGCTTCATGTCCCTGCCCAAGTAGCTGGCACACATATACTTTGAGATATGAGTTATATACTAATGCACAAACACTCCAGGGGAAGGCTGGCATAGGTTCACTAGCTGCACCCCTTCTCTCCAGACTATAATGTAGAAATCACTGCCACCAAGACCTTTACTTATCAGCTACTCTAAAGGCCTTTACTAAAGGGTGCCCAATTATTACTGTGTAATATTATTATCCAAATGGTAAGCGTGACTGAGCAGCAGGACTTTTGGAGTGGCTTTATACAGTATCACTTTATACATGCAATGTACTCTAGAACTTAAATTATCTCTACAGAAAGCAGCCACAGTTTAAAGGTTTAAAATATTTAATAATACATAATAGAACACAAGACAATACTTCTTACTACATAGTGCTAGTCAAGAGTTCAGAGATCACAGGAAAATGCTTAAAATAATACAGTAGAATAGTTCTGACGTCAATATAGAAAAACAGCTTGACTAGGCTTCCTATCTCCTATCTATATCTAAGAGCAAACACAGTTCAAAAATAAACTTACATATAGAGCAAAACAGTGCTGGTGATGTTGGGTGTTCTGAAGACAAATGCTCTCAGTCTCTCTGTCTTTAAATTGATAGCACAGTACTACTGACTCATTTCAGATTATATAATTTGTTTCTCTGGCTCTCAGGCTAACAGAAACTCAGAGTTTAGCAGCCCTTTTGATCTTGCACCTGGTCAGGAAGCTACAGATGCAAATTCTAGTAATTAACTCTGGTCTCAAAACAATAGCAAGAATTCCTTCATCCAGACATCTTGGCTCCAAGTTTTGACATCAAACAATTATATGATACTTGACTTATCAGCTTTCCTCCAGCAGAGTCCGATGTGGTTGCATTTTTGAAGTTCAGCATTTACCATAATTTTCTTACATTTAAGAGAACAAGCATGTGGCTTACATTAATATTTACAAATGACAGAATTATCTACAAAATCATTCTAGCTAGGTTGGCAGCTTTCACATATTTTCACACTGAGCTTTGTATATGAGGCAGACATGTCTTTTATACCACTACAGTGTGAGTCTTATTGTTGCAAGGAAAAATAATTCCAAAGAAATAGCAATAGAATGACAGAAATTTATTATTTTGTAAATATTTGGCCTACAGCTGTGATCTGGCCTGGCAGACTGCCTCTGCTTTGAATAGAAATCAGCAGTAGTATACTACATGCTTCTCATTTTTATGTCAGCATAAACTTTATTTGAAAACATAAAAAATGTCAACAACACAATCACAGTTACATCCTTCTGTCTGCTCTTATATGATATAATAATTTCTAAATCTCACATTTCAAATGATCTATAGAGTACAAAGCATCTCCTACATCATTATTCCTTCCAAGTATCAACCAATCCTTCAAATTCCTTGTCATAAAAATAACACATTCACCTTTCTCACCGATTCATTATCCCCATCTATTAACACCAATAGCAACTATACACACATTCTCCTGTTGATTGAACCTCTTCTAAATGGGTCTATATTAGATAAATGAAAGTTTATCTAATCGAACACTCACATGAGCGAAAATTGCAGAACTCGAAACTGCAATTGTGAGATTGCGATACAGTGAAGATGGGAATATTTGCCCTTTCCTCACTGTAGTGTGATCTTGGAGTTGGAATATATATTTAGCGGGGGGTGTGGGGGGGTGCAGCCCCCATTTCAAGTTCCTGGATTTTCGCTCATGTGAGCATTTGGTTAGATAAAGTTTCATTTATCTAATATAGACCCTTCTAAACAGCCTCTTTATCCTTTATATCAGTGAATGGCTGCTATTTCTATTATCATTACCATATCCATACTGTCTTGGTTATTGTCTCTTTACCTTAAGCTAATTCCTCTGAGCCATATTTACTCCACTTCCTCGTGAATTTCCTCAGGCTTACACGTTAAATACTCTGAATTCCTTCATTGCTGCCTTAGTCATCAATTCCTGTACCTCTTCTCATGTTGGTGATACTCAGTTTTTTCTTTTCTTGTAATAGCTATCTTAATCATCATCATTACACATTAGCTCCCAATCTCCCTCTGGAACTAATTATCGGTTTCCTAGTAAAACTAATTTTGGTGACAGGATTTTTAAATCCAAAATGTTTTCTCCCTTACTATCTTCCCTGCCTCTTCTTTAAAGCCTTTCAAAAGGTCACAATCCGGAAAATATGTTTCCATGTCCCCTTCTCTTTCCTTCGCCTCCAGCAACACTCATCTACCTCCCAATAAATCCTAGGCAATTTATACGGTACATAACAGTATTTATATAAACACTTCCAGGCAAATATTCTGAGCCTTCTTGCCCTTGTTGCTGTTCTAGGGAGAGTAATCCAAAAATCCAATTCCATATCCGATATTGGTGAACCCAACTCCTCCCTACCTTAATTGTCCCTCTTGTCTGTTTTGTGTCTTCTCTGCTCAATCTCCTTCACCAATGGACAGGTCTGCTTTTCCACTTTTAATTTCTATAGTTGATTCTTTCATCTGTTCACTACTTCTTGGTATTCCCACTTTAAGTTTTCCTCAAGCTGAAATTCTTCTCCGATTTTATCTTATTTATTTTATTTTACATTTGTTTACCAGGAAGAGTCTGATTGGCCATAAAACTCTTTTTCAGAGGAGGCCCAGGGGCAAGAGCTCCATTGTTAGTAGACAATTTTGTTAGTAGAAAAAATCTTATAATACAATAAAGGAAAAAATAGTAACAGGCATTCATAACAGTAAAAAGACTAAAAGTGTATAAATTGGTCAAGTGGAAGACAAGACCAATAATCTTAGATAAAAATGCTTCTAGAAGACAGTTCTTACAATAGTAGCAGGTAGTGACATTGTATACAATGAGAGTGCAATTAAGATACCTAGTCTTATATACAGGTAACATAGCAAACTGAAGACTTAAAATCTGCTAAATATTAACAGCAAGAAAGAAAAAAACAACATAAGGTTAAGTCATATGACTTAAATTCAATGCTCCCTACATATGCAATTAAAATTTTAAAATCAGCTAGTTACATGGTTTGGGCTACCCGTGCCCACTACATGTACAAGTCTAGGAATTGGTGAGATAGACTTTAATGTGATGCTTGAAGTTTTTCAAGCTAGTTATAGTTCTGATTTTGAGTGTAAGGCATTCCACAGTTTAGCAATGTAGTAGGAGTAGAGAGAGTCACCTAAGCTATTTTTACTCCTGGTTACTTCAGTTAGAGCTTTATTAGTGGATCTTAGTGGACAAGTACTTGTATGGGGGTTGAGGAGGTCTTGTAGAGCTAGAGTTTTATCGGGTTTGAGTTGCTTATAAATTCATAGGTTCATAGATTCATAGATTAGTACTAGGCTAACTGCCCTTGCGAGCCATTTTAAGCCTAGTCAATTATCCCTTGGGAGACTCGATCCCTGCACCTTGTGTTTGTAAGGCAAACACCTTAACCATTAGGTCACTCCCAACCCCCTGATTTGGAGAGGTTGGTAAGGATGGGTGAGGCATACAGTAAAGTTGACAGAAGATGAGTTATGGCTGTGGTTATTCTGGAGTTTGTGGTTAGGTAGTTTTTGCATCTGTATAAGGTATCTATTTTCTTGTGTACGTTTTTACAATGTGTAAGTCAAACTTCAGATTTTAATCAATAATAACACCAAGAAGTTTGGTAGATGGTACTGGCTCAATCAAAGTGTTATTCCTGGATGTGATATTGATGTAAGTTGATTGGTTTTCAAGTTTAGTGGGATGGAAGAGCATAAGTTTGGTTTTATTTGGGTTCATGATTAATTGGACATCTGCCAACCATGATTCATTAGCACTGAAGGATGTTTTGGTTAAGTTCTGTAGTTCAGGTAGAGTTGGGGCAGAACATATGACTGTGGAATCATCTGCATACTGTATAAGGGTGGCTAGAGTTGTAGCATTATGGAGATTATTTGTAAACAGGTTAAAAAGGAGGGGGCCGAGAGTAGACCCTTGGGGTACGCCCATTGTCACTGGTAGTAAGGGAGAAAGAGCTTTGTTCCACAGTACCGCTTGTTGCCGATCAGTGAGGTAGTTCTGAAACCAGGCTAGAGTGGAGTAGCTTAGGTTCAGTTTGGACAGGGCAGTCATAAGAGACTGTATCAAAGTCTTTCGATAAGTCTACAAAGATTGCTGATATTAGGTCACCATTATTTCTAAGTTGACTGATGGTGTTAGTGAAGCTAATCAGGACTGTGGTAGTACTATGGTAGAGGCAAATGCCATGCTGATTATTTATAAGCAATTTATTGTGTAGGAGATGGTTAAGTATTCTTACTCATGACTTTATTCCATCTCCTACTTCCATTTTTATCAAAATTTAACTTTATTCTGTTGCATCCCCCCAACTCCAAATTATATTTCTTGCTTCCCTATCTTAACATATTCCTCATTGAGCCAAGTGCAAATAATGATCACTTGGGAAGAGAAGGATCTTATAAACATTCCGCTGTACTGCAAATAAGAGAAGCCTTTCAGGACATCTTTCATTTTACTTACAGTGGAGTACTTCTACATCAGGATTCCAGTAATGTACATAACTGTGGGCTTTAATTTGTAAAATTCAGAACAAAGTGCTAGAGCTTAGTGTTATAGCTTATCTCTTGTTCTCAAATTGGGTGAGGCAGCTTGTCATGGGTCAGTAGATCTGTTCAAGCATATTCTAAAAATAAAATAAATGAAGAAATACCAAACCAACAGGCTAAAATCCAGGAACTTTAATATATGTATCCAAAAGAGTGGTAAGCGCTTTCAAAGTGACCACACCGCTTCATCAGACAACATTAACTAAGAAATACAAGTCTTTTAAACAAAGTGTGACCAATAAAAAGCCCTTAATTATGATGTCATCAAAAAGTTACAAATTAAAAAAAAACCACATAATGCAGAAAACGCATTCATATATCATGAATAAAAACAGCTATAAAATGTATACAAACATATTGCACTTATAAAAATATATATAAAAATAAAACATATTATTTATGTCTAAGTCTATGTCCTTTCAGGAAGGGTTTCAGTGAAAAAAAAACATTTAGACCAGCCCCGGGATTCATGAAGCTCGGCGCAAGGCCGGCGTAAGGTCTGCGCCGGCGGTGCAGCGAATAGCCGGCGCAGTAGCGTCATATGCATATTAATGAGAGTGCACCGCAACCACAGACACGTGCGTAGTGTACGTGAGCGAGCCCAGGTAGGATGCGTCTGGAGGCGTGTCTAAGCCGGCATGAGGTGAGCAACCTAATGTGCTGACAGCCACGGTCCGCCCATAATAGTAATGGCAGCAGCCAGGTCCCGTGCAGAATGAAACGCACGTAGAGTATGCAGCATAGTACCCGTCCCAAATAAATGGAGAAGCAAATACAAGCCACGAAGGCTTAAGTGTACCCATCCAAGGAGCAAAGGATACGCATATGACCGCATTTGTCCCGCAATGCACCGTCAGTGGTTACACTCAGAGAAGGTGTACAGCAGCATGTCAGCGCCGCACCGACATAGGAGCAGCGACTAAGGTCACCACCTGTCCCACTTTGGGTGGGGCAGTCTCTCTATGGGCAGTTGTGTCCCGAAAAAACGTATTAAAATGGCAAATGTGCTAAGATTGTAGGACATAATGATATCCGTATTTAATGTAATGGTAGCATGAATTGGTTATTTCTGTAACTGAAATACCTAAATGTCACAAGAAACAGAATAAGCAAGCAAATTGCCATAACAATAAGCTTTTACTTAGGCAAACAAGTGAAGTTCTATGCTATATAGTGACCGTGTGTATGTGTCGGCCTGTAAAGTCAGATGTGAGTCCCAGAAATATCCCAGCTTGGAAACTGGAAAAGGTGGCAACCCCAGTAACGACATGGGCATGGTCACCAGGGTACCAGCTGTCCCAATGTGCCATGGACAGTCCCTGATTGGACAGTTGTGTCCCTGCAACAATCGGAAAAATGGAAAATGACCCCAGATCCCCTGCCAAAAATATTCCCGCAATATACATGTAATAGTAGTATAAAACATATACATTTGTATATGAAACACATACATGGCATAAGAAAATGAATAAGGAACCCAAATGCTTACAGAATAAACATAGTATGGCAAACAAGTGAAGTTCTGTCAACTGCACTTGCCGTGGGTATGTGTAGTCCTGCAAATTCGAAGTTTCCACATAACATGCCCCACTATGGGCATTGGAAAAGGTGCCAACCATAATGGTCACAAGCAGTTGTGAGAGTACATAGCCGGGTAGCTGTGTCGACATAACAACAGTAAGGAATCAAGATACCTTAAACACAGGCAAACATGTGCATAGCAACATATCCCACAACCTGGGATTATTTTGGCTTTCCCAAGGAATGTAATAGTATGCATAACCCACAGCCGTACACTGCTGGTGCCGTGAAAGTGATCCTCTGAGAAATAAGTAGAGGAGGTTATGTGTGACATCCAGATCTATTCTACATAAAAAGGTCTACCCCAGTATTGAGCATGACAACAGTTCCAAAATGTAAAGCGCTGCACGACCGGGCGAAAATGTGAAATGGCATATCATGTGCCAGAGTGGAAAGCTGTCATGCCTGCAGAGCCGGAGGTCGGCGGCTCATTAGCAGGTGACATGAGAGGATTGCTAAAACAATAACACCGTTCTTCAGCAAAGTCGGCTATAGATAAAGAGCAAACGAAGACGATGACACCAGTATCCTGCGTGTATGTCACTGCTATCCAAAGAACACATTGGCAAGTGGAAAGTGTGAAGGTCTGTACTCAAAGCCTGTTGCAACGCTTCACTGCAGTAAAGTTTTGCAGAGAGGTCGCCCTGGTCCACCACCTCTACATTTTTCAAACCGTAAAGGATATCAAGTTGATTGACATCTTGTAGTTGATATACCATAGAGCTTCCGAATCACCCGGGTACACTTGTATAACAATACAAAGCAACCCTAAAGACATTTTTGTTTGCTGTCCTAATGGTTATACACCTCCATAACCATGTTTGTGTTTACTTTATTTGTTGACCTTACCTGCACATAACTACACTATACAAATACTGATATCGCGATGAACTGGCCACAGAGCGTCTTCCACACTTCAACAGATACCTAGGCATGACGCGTGGTGTGCATATACAGACTATGAACACTCGAATTGCTGTGTTTGTACTGCCATAATGACATCATATGGAGGACTTCCTGGATGCATGTTGTCCCTTGTATAGATTTTGAGACTTGTGAATATTCACACTTTGATACAGGTTCTCCAGAGATCACAGGACAACGGCACTGTATTTCTACCTGTTAAGCACAAAAGGAATTGTATGTTATCATAAACATGATACAGTTTCAGTTTGTGGAGTATTGTAAATATAACTGTGTTCCATTTAATGTCATATAACAGCTAAAGATCACAGTACTACTTGTAGCACTATTCATTATTTTGTATTGAAACATCGCGAGAATATGTGGAAGGATGTGCAGAAACACTGAATTGTATAAACAGTCTTCTGTTAGAGACAGGAAAATGCCATACTAAGAGGCAACCTCGCGACAGTAAAGCAGAATTATTGCTTTGCGTGTTGTTGTGGAAAAAGCATATCAATGGTTACCTGGGAATTGTCCGCAGTTGTTATATATGGGTTATCTGGCTCCAGCCAGTACGACATACCGCACAATTGCCTCTAAGTAAAACGTACTATAAATACTACATATAGCCTGCAAGAACTGGGAACACAGGTCGAGAAAACCTATAACTATGGGTGAAATGGAAGTTGCTGTGACAGTCCAGTCTTCTATAAAGGAATACCTCATTCATATGGATTCTAGACAGCAATATAACATGGGCTGGAAATACTCTAGCTTAGGGAGTAGTGAAATTCAATCAGGAACAGAGTGAAGTTATCAAACTGTTGAGGATATGAATGCGGGATTTCTACTTTGAATTTGGTGGATCATGAATCTGGGATAATGAGAATTGTTGTGTCAATAATGTAATAGCGACGCATTTCGCAATTGCATGCCGCAGAATTGCACGTAAAAAGCGCTTTTATTAAGAAGACCGCCAGTCCAATCATCACATGAAAATATTCAATATCAACGCCACCCAGAGCAATACAGCAAGTGTCATCCATGCATGAAATTCAAACCTACTGACATCTAACCATTTCCACAAACCATTTGCGGATGGGGCCAAATATACTGGAATATCATGACGCCATTGTGCTGTTCTGTTCGCCGGTCGCGATACCGCAGTCGCACCATATCTGCACCGAGACTGGCGCACGTCACACCTGTAGCGGCATTTCTGTCAACAGTACGCACCCTGAAATGTACAAATTACTTGCTCAGTTAAACGCCAGTATGGAGGAAAGCAGAAGAGGCTAGGTAGGGCACAATACGTTGTGAGCATAAAGCTTCGATAGAATAGAAGCACCGCTGAGTGGGAGAATGTTAGCAAAATATATTAAACATATGATGGCAATTTTATAAAGGGCCATGGCGGCACTATTATTCTATCTACAATATGGCAGTAGAGCTTTATCATGCATGTAATTGCCCTGGTAGTGTAGCTGCAATGTGATTGAACTCGACTTAGCAGTACCAGTGCAGCAGGTGCATGTTATCCAGCATTAGTCATCTGCTCGGGTTAGAGAATAATACATGTGCTGCTGGTATATTCGCTACCCCTTTCCACTGGAGTGGAGAGTGATTGGCTTGGTGAGCTGTACACAGTGAGCACAGCTGTCAGCAAGAGACAAAGGAACCTTAGTAGGAAATGGAGTGAGACCGATCTGAACAGTGTTGAACCGTGACAGAGCAGAATTTACCGGGAAGTACAAATTAAATGAATATGTATTCAGAAGGTTGTGTTATCCTCATGTGTTACTTAATAAGCATTACCTGAGCACTGTTGTAGGAACACAACGCTAGGACTCTAGCAATGCAAATGCCTTGGTGACTGACCACACTATTAATAAAAAGTAAAAGACATAATATACAATGCTCATACAGATGTGCAACATGCATAGAGTACAACAAATGCCTACACCAATGTACAGTCTTTGCCTCGCTGCACAAAGCACTAAAACGCATAATCTCATTTCAAAAGTTATTGACTGTCATTTGATAATATGAATGAAAGTGTTACAGTTTCGATTTAAACAACTTAATTGACAGATGTAAAAATGCTCTAGCATGTGGGAATAGTTTGCCAACTATCACAATGTCTATGTGTACCACATACAACAGCCAGTAACACGCAGTAGTAGTGGCATGAAGGCAAACACTTACTGTGGGAATAGTACAGGACATATGGCAGGTGCCATGCAGATGCATGACACAAACCTCAGGATGGGTGTCCTGCAAAGAGGAATACAAAGCAACCACACAACTCCCACAGATGTACCTGGGCTAAAAATACATGGCAAAATCACACAGAAACATCTACTGTCCAACACACGACTGCAACGGAGCCTTATCAAACACCATGAAGCATGCACAACAGGGACTTGTGTAATGTTTGCCCTTAACACCCCCATATAGCCAAAGAAGAATAGAATGGACATATGCATGTAATGTTGTGAAGGATGTGTGGTAGTCCTCAGTATCACAGTGTTAGGACACAGATACATTCGTCATCAATCAGACGATAAAAAGTACCAAAAATACAGCATACCCTGCATGTAATAATACAGAGTGAGACAATCATAAAGGCAGAAATATACACTGAGAAAGCATAGGATAGACAATTGTAATGTGACAAACTATGAATATAGGTTCATATGACTATAGGTGTTGTGGCAGGGCTATCGCCCCAGGTTCATCCATAACACTACACCATAGTTAGGATGACTTTGCTAACCTTTTCTGTGCCTAGATAAAATATATACATGATTTTGCTGTACCTCCCATTACAGTGATACGATGTAATTCCTGGCATATACCTGCAATTCTCCATCCACGGACAACATACCCCATGAATAAAGTTAGAAGGATTCTGTCTCAATATGTACTGTGATGTAGCATCCATTGTTAATTATGAGTGTTCAAGTGACATATACACTCAAACACATCCCACACGACCGTGATGAAGGTAATGTCACCTGCCCTAGTGGTTCCCAGATGATACAGCAGGTACATACACATGACATATGGGCTGACATGGCCTCGCATGTCAGGCACAGGTCAACACTCCAAACAGCAGGTACAGGGACTGAATGTAAGAGGTCCCACGAGGGCAAAGACACACAATGATGTCATCCCGCATCTGTACAACAATTAACCTATGAGGGCTTCCCAGCTGCTGTAGGTGCATGGCCAGATACAGTCTGAATGGGGCAATGTAGCAAATCACAGGTGTAACACGAATGGGTATAAGTGAGACAATGACCCAGCCTGACAGATGTGAATCCCTGCACAAACAGTAAGGTGGCAATGAGAAGTCCCACAAACTACGTATACAAAACGCAGTGTGTTGAATGAATGGTGACCGGCCAAACTCCGTCCCCGATCCCTGGCAATCACCCCGTGTGCCGGGAGGGACAGCCACCCGTATGCCGACGGTGCGACCCAGCAGTCTCCCCAGGCATGATGCCGTAATACTTACATTTGTGACATGTCCCGACAGCAAGATATGCAATATCCGGGGAGCAAGTCCTTCAAGGGATACATTCAGTTAGATGTCTATCCCACTATGGCACTCCAAGCTTTGCAGTCACTACAAAACATTGCTGTCAAAACCCCTGGTGTGTGCTCTCAGCTCAGTGGAAATAGATATGATAGGGAGGGATTTACTGAGGTTTTATGGGATACTACGGCGAGCAGTGGTTCGATTATCATACAGTGCAGGATTGAAAGAAGGATAGAGAGCTTAATATTTTAGATATTGCTCATATTCCTGAAGCATGAGTATTAACGTATGTTTTGAGGGGTATGTGATGGAAGGTTTGTTGTATTTGTAGGTAGGCTGTATGGATTCGCAAATACTCTATCAATGGCCTCGGTGACTGTCCCCGGCAATTTCACCCATGTGCTTTAAAGGCATGAACCGCCTCGAACAAGACACAAACTCTGCTGGATGCAAAAGTATGTATGTCCCTATGCAGTCATATACGAGCCATAGTATGATCCTCCTATGCCTTTTATGGATAGGTTCCTCATGGTAATGACAGCACAATTCAGGCTCAGTGGAGGCATTGGCCCTGTGACGGGACTACAGTTGCCAGCGACACAACCTGGGTACCTTACCCGAGGTGAGGCTGCCAAAGAAATAGGCTGTCCTAATCCGTGGCCCACACTTCAATGAGATAGTGGAGTACACAGTGGGTCACCAGCTGGTCTCATGGGATGAGTCCTCTACCCCGAGAGAGCATGTCCCACCTTAAAAGTGTCACAGAACATTTGTTGACTAGAAATCAAGGCTAAGACATCTCCCCGCTGTGTGTATATGTGGAGATGTCCACACCGGACCTGTCAGCCTGTTTGTTGGCAATGTGTATGCTGAGTAAACTCCACCCTTTCTGCAGAACCTCCAGTCAGAGCATATGTGGGGAGTGACTCCTCAGGTGTTGAGTATAGCAACTGATGGTATGATTGTCAGCCAGTCTGGCGTAGGTATATCTGTGAATGTTCCCTCGACCATGGCACCTACAGTGTGTAATCTCCCTACACATATGATGACCAAGGGTGTCATACTGCTGCGTCTGCCCACCTTGTAGCAGCTACCTTCCTCGCGGTTGCGGCCACATCCTGTGTACGGTGGCTGTAAGTGGACCACACCGGATGCTTGGCATTGGCACAATGAACCACAGTTGGTTAAGCGGAATTGTGTTCACAGTCCTGCAGGTACCGGTGATGGCACGTGATTGCTGCAGTGGCTGCGTCGCCGACCACTGGCTCAGGGTCCCAGCGACCCGACAGCAGTTCGCAGACCGTGTGTCTGCCTCGAGCAAGCAATGCATGGTAACTGGCAACACTCGGCAGCAACGGGATGCCAATAAAGCAGAAGCCACGTCCAAATAACATAGATTAACTTCGCATGATATGTCTATCATACATGTATTGACACGCGTGCTAATTAATTGCAAATGGCCGGTAAGACTACCTTAAAGTTCCCGTGATGTACGCCAGTCTGTGGTATGTTGTTCGATAATAAAGTGGCAATACCACCCAATCGCGTGACCGCTGGGTATGAAAACGGGTTGCTGCTAACCTGCACATTGGATGTACACCATTGGGTTCTGGTGTCGGAAGATATATTCCTGTAGCACTACACAGCATAAGGTAGACAAGCAGACATCCGCTGTTGCTGAACACACAGCATCAGTGAAACCCACTGCTCACAAGGACACAGTCCGGCTGCTTCCTACACTTTACATATGCACAGTGGCGTCCATTGCAGGGTCTAAAATTGTTCAGCACAGGAATGCCGCCTATTTCAACACCTAACTGAACTCATTGTCGCTACAGGTACACATATGCACCGCAGTTGTTTAATGTTGCTGATAGCTGTCCATGTAATGCAGCACAGATGCACACAGAAATACCCAGGGTACCACAGGTCCATAGAATCATGCTCCACATCATTGGTGTCCCGCGACACATGACGGATGTACGGCACTACAATTCGTTGTAGCCAAGTGATTCTTGGGTATGTAGACTCTGCCCGGTGTTGTTTCTCAGAGTATAAATCCTTGTCCCGGCCCCGTGGGAGGGATGTGCAGGCACCTACCTTACTTCCACAATGTGCAAAACCATCCACCCGAGTATCGCTAAATGCAGTGTGGAATGTACAGCCCTATACTACTGTCCAGCAGGCAATTTCATGGATGGACACCGTATACAAGATGCCACCCACAACTGCAAACCCGGCAAATTGGCATAGCCGCCGTAAGGCACATAAATACAGGAAATACACATAGGACTACGAAGCGATATTCCACATACAGCCGGACCACAAAAAGCTAACACCGGCGCGACACAGCACTCCAATCTGCCAGCAACAGAATGTGAGGAGAGCACCCGCTAACAAGAGCAGCGGAATAGATGTGCGTAATTTGTGGGAATACATACTAATGGTACACACACAACGCTGGGTGGATATAAATCTATGGCATTCCCACCTATGAAGACAAATACGGTTAAATGAAAACATAGGTAATGAACATAAACCCGTGGTGTTATATTGGAAATACTGTGACGGATTTCTCCCCATGGGATGTCTGAGGTTTATCTGAAGCAGTTGGTAACCTGCATCTTTGGACGTATGTCATTTGTTCAGTTATACTAAATCACCTGCTATGTAGCACCATGTAGACTGGTAGTGAAACAGACATCCGCTGACAGGAACATACCCCAGGAGTGATAAGGACTGGGCAGGTGGACACAGTCGAGCAACATCTAACAAGACATATGCACAACGGTGTACATAGTAGGACCCAAAATTACTCCATGGAATGCCTGGCATTCCTGCATTACTCAATGGATCTCATTGTCGCTACCATCGCCACAGGTACACATATGCACCCAAGCTTGTTCAATGTTGATGATAGCGGTCTGCTGAAATGCAGCATCATTATGCACAGAAATACCCAGGGTGTCATCCATAGAATCATACCACATCACAGTCCCGGCATACATGAAGGATGTGTAATGGGTACTACGACTGTTGTAGCCAAGGAGTCTGCATGTAGAATCTGACCCGTGTTGTTTCAAGTAGGGCAATCCTTTGTCCCTGCCCCGGAGATGCGCGACACCTGCCTTACTCCGCATTAATGCAAACCACCTACCGGAGACTGCAAATGCAGGTGTGAATGTGTACAGCCGTATAACAGCGTCCAGTAGGTACCCTACATGGATGTAATGTTGCATGACTACATTTTGCACCTATAACTGCAAACCGGGTGGAATTACATCTTCGTCAGTAAGGTATTACACAGACACACATAGGGACTGCACTTGACATTCCCTATACAACAAACACAGACAAATCCAGCCGATGAAGTCCAAAGCAAAGACGAGGTACTGTAGACACCAGTGACCACTCAGAGCACAATTCAGTAATTATATGCAGTCACCATAGTTTACTGAAGCTCTTGTCGCTCGCTTCCACAAGCAGACTTATTCAGAATACATACAAGGCAGCCGAACCTACTACATGTGAAAACCTTAATTGGTCAGTAAATTAGATGCTAGGAAATATTTACATGCCTTAAAGGCAAAACAAACAAACAAACTTTACGTGGGTTACAGATCCACATAGTGAGGACACATCAGACAATAAGTCGGTGCTGTACATTCTTCATATAGAGAAATAGAAATATATGTATATATATGAAAGATGAACCAACATATTGTTTTCAAATGTCTGACTGTGTAAGCTATGCATATATATGTTCCTTCTAATTTAATTAAAAGCAATATATTTAAAAGAACTGCAGACACCTAGTGTATTATAAATGAACCATAATATACACAGATAAACCGTGATGATTATACTACGTAAATAGACCAACGAAATGTAAAGATTCACACGTGGTAAAGTAAATATCTACTTAGAAGGTTGCTTCAAATAAATCAATTCAGATATCCATACCAAAATACTACAGAAGGCTAGCGAGTTCTGCCCTCACATGTACTGATGTTGTTCCCATTAGCATAGTGAGTGTTCGGGTGATGAATCTGTCTCACCAACACGTTCTATTACGATACAGTAGTCAAGGTACGTTACCTGTCTCTAGGTTCTGAGGGATCTAACTTTTAGGTGTGAAGCATACCCATCAGATCTGGGTTTGATATGGCTCCTTGTATGCCAGGTGGGGCACAGGTCACTTGCAAGTGGTATGCAACTGCATAAGCATCTGCAATTCTTTTCAGTTGGTCAGTATAACACATATTCCTGAGATCTGCACTGTTTGTCGATGAACTGCTGGTGCCTCTTCCAGCTGCTGCAGGTGTCGGGTCACATACATTCTGAACGGGCATTGTAGCCAATCAGGTCTAATGAGGATGAGTACAAGGACAATGACCTCCTGATTCAGATGTGAATCCTCATGATGATGTGGGCAATGTGGGAAGGTCTACCTAACTACGCCGCTAGGCAACGGTGTGTTCAATCTAACGGTTAACAACAACCCGGTCCCTTGTGATCCCCTGGTGCAATTCCTGTGCTCAGCGGATCCGCCACCTACATGATAGCTAGGTAACCTTTGTTCTTCCCGGCGGTATGACTGGTGCACTTTGGTACGCTGTAGGCCATGTTCCCGGCACCATCCTCCACATCTGTGAGGTACTCCTGAATGTGATATCTGTGTTCAGATACCGCCTGATCATATAATTCCACGCTTTCTGTAGTCCGTTCGCAGCACATTGTCACCCGACAACCTCCCAGTGTTCTGTTTGTACTTTGAAACGATGCTGGCACAGGACTTATGACTGGTCCTATGGGACACCTCCAAGCAGACTGGTTGCGAGTATGGTTCATGGCACCACAACTGGCGACTATGTTCCAGTGTTCCGAAGCCAGTTTTGCAAACCCATATGGTCTTTCATGTATGGATATACGCCCAAGATGATGTGGTTTATCAATGATACCCGAGGTAGATTGTGTCAACCACCTTTGCCAGGTTCGAGAGGTAGGCTACGGACTGCTTACCTTCATCAACGGCCTTAGACTGATCCCACAAAGTCAAACATCAGCAATAAACATGATTCAGACTTGACCAATAAACTGCTAGTCCTGTATATGCGAACCCTGCGTTCTTTATTCTCCATGAGTTCCATTATGATCCTCTCCATGGCTTTGCGATAAGGCTTGTCGCTAATGGATGTATTAACAGGGTCGTGGAGGCAACCATTCATGTGAAGCGTGATTACATTCTCGGCCAGGCCATCCTCACTGGTACGTATCTCTGAGGTGAGGCTAGATTAAACAGCTGTCCTGGGTGCGGGTTCACTCCTCTGAGTTCGACGCATAACACAGCTGCATACCATTCGGTCCTATGGATGCTGTGTTGACTGCCTTGGAGATAGTATTTACCTGTGTGTTGTTGAAGATGTTCCAGGACCGATTCCATAAGTTCAGTGTATAGATGTAACTCTATGTGGGGAGGGGGAAATGTTATACTGAAATATGTCAGCTAGTATATGCTGCGTAATGTGTAGTCAAGATCGTAAACCCGCCCGGCCATCCCATCCCCCAGCGACTTATGAATGTCTGTTGAGTCCTTGTTAATTCTCTGCTGAATTTCCCCGGATGTGATTTCATGACAGCTGTAGTTCTTCACATATAATGAGCAAGGGTGTGTTACCTTACAAGTATTCCGCTTTTTAATCTCTGTACTATCTACTCTGTCGCTGTAGAGCTAGGTCATGGTTGGGGTCCACCAGACTGCATAAGCCACTGTGGTACAAAGAGTCTCAGTTTTGTGGCGGGGATTGCCTGATCCATGCAGTCTCTGTGGCAAGCAGGAAGGCATATGTACATGATTCAGTGGTTTGAGTGATGTTCCTACCACTGGCTCAGGGGGTTTTAAAGGAGACTCAGTAGTGTTCCAGAAGTGTGAACGCTTTTGAGAAAGGTATATATGGTAAATCGGGCACTACTGTACATGGAATATCATGGCAATACATCAGCCTGCTGGATGTGGTAATGCTGGACATGTGGCCCCACGCAGACGTGGCGCCGCTCTCAGTCCGGGATGTCCTAGGACCACACAATAAACGGCCCTGTGCTAATAGGCCAAAAGTAGGCAGCCGCCTGTACGCCAAGCTCCCGCCTCACCTTCCAGACATTGTTTGCGTAGGCATCCAGAGGGGTAGCGGGTGATGCTATGTGGCAACGCCTGCCTAGGCACCACTGAATCCCAAGGCCACTCTTTCCTGCGGTATTGACAGCAGTACCCACACCTACGCGGCTTCATTGCTGGGTATGGCATATCATCTATGGCAAGAAACCATATACCCTGCATTACAATGGCAGCATAATGTACCGTCCGCCCCAAACGCAGACATACGTCAATTCGCGGCGTGCGCGGACGCATTCGCGCCGTGAGATGTCCGCTACCAATGTCGACATTGTTCTTGCTTTTGCGAAACAAGCTCCACATAGCTTATTCAATACTAAAACCGAAATGACGGAGAACTCGGGATGTCTCTGCGGTTGAGTGAGCCCAACTTGTTCGCTTACAGCAATGTAGCATAGCGGAATCCGCCTAAATCTGGCACGGATATAACAGTGGTTTGAAACGAAAGTATCACGCGAATATCCCCATAATATTAAGTATTATTGCGGCTGGTACATACCAGAGGTACAGTAACTTGAAAATAGTGTTCTAATTGCGAACGCGCAGCAATCAGTACAACAATATCTACAACGGGTACACCGCCAATCGACATACTACCTGCTTTTAGCCACTGAGGTGACATGGTACCATAGACACGACAAACGCGGCTCTTAGACTCCATTCAACATTCGCACACGTCAGCAAATCATACACCCGGCTTAGACAAGACCAAACCTAAAGCACTACACAAATACCCCGACAATCAAAGGCCTGTATGCGTAGGGGATGGCACCTGTCATTCGAACATTCCTGCGCATTCAGCCAGCAATTGAATGCGCTAATTTGCACTTAACTCCCCGTTAAGTGAAGAACGGATGCCCGTGACGCGACTCTCAAAGGACGCAGTAAAATGGCTTTTAAGTACCATGGTATGCATAATACGACACCTAACACCCAACGCGGTCATCGAATCGGCAACGGAATGCAGTCACGCTTAATTACGCATCATGGAAATATAAGTAGATGTGAACGCAAATTTAATGCGCCCATGCAAAAGACTGCTACAAGGGCAAGTTGCAAGCGCTGCTCTGCACACGCCCGCCAACCGACTGCATATATATGTTAATGGAATAGTCAAGCAAATCCACATAAACACGCAACTACACAGCATCCCAGCAAATACTTTATGTCACCAGAATACGGATATGCATGAAATCCCACAATTACATAGGAAATGCGAAAGTGTGTATGCAGATCCACTGAAGAAGGTTAAGGATGTCCTCCACTACTTACATTCATAATCATACCAATATATTAAATAGTACTACTGATTCCATACTTTGGAATCGCCATGCCACAATTATACACATTGATATAAAATATCCTGATCAACACACTACATTCTACAGTTTACTCCACAACAATTATCAACTATGTCAAGATAATGATTGTATTGACTTATACAGTATTTACATAACACATTGTTGTCGTATTATTGTTTCCATGAGCAACACCGGACGGTATATGTTACAGTTTGTTAATCAAGCATATGTAGCAATGTCTACTTCTAACTATATGTTTATTGATTATTTGACTTAAACTGACTTGAAGGAAGTGTATAGTGGATAACTATGTAATGTATTTCGCGGCTCACGATGCCTCTATAAAAGCAGGTGAAAGTGTTCGCATCGTTTTTGACTGTGAGTCGGTCGTTTTGTCATTGTTCGTTTTACGTTCAATATATCACTACCGCGATGATATACGACATCCACCATCAGTACGCGCATCACCACCGGCCGACGGCGACGCCTCACACTTCATTATTACATCACCGTCCACCGGAGACCCCGCATCGTTCACGCATCACAGTCGCCCACTGCCGGCACAGCGTCATGGAAAGACGGCACACCGCATCGGCGACACCGCCAGCACGCCTCACCAGCATCCACTGGCAATGTTCCTGTTATCAGCATTTATCGGCGAATTTGACATAATTAAATAGAGTGATCAATGCCTATTACCAAGGAACAGCCGGCTACAATAATAACACCATATTGTCATTTAACACTATGCATAGAACTAATGATGTCAATGAATAAATAGGCATGCATGTTCTGGTCTGTTTGTATACGTTGAAGAAGCGGTATGTCCTACTGGAGTGATTGCCACCCATAAGCGTTATCATCAATACTAGTTTCTGTGTTGACCGAGAATACGAAGAACAACACATACATGGATTATCCGTGGCACAAAATTTAATGGCTGCCCAACATTTCGGTTTTGAAGGCACCCACATCTCAACGCCATTCAAGTTCAAGATAATGACACGCACTGCTCAAGGCGATGACACCGGTTCATGGACATGAGTTCACATGCCCACACCACTGGCCATGGAGGATTTGCACCGTCGCAGTTATGACTGTGGAATGGAGACATTTTGGCAGATGATCCATTGTCCGCACATCAGAAGCGATGTCAGCAACATGCCCATCACCTTAATCAATACTGACAATCAATCATTCTATAATGCAGCTCTACACCGGTATTTTCGCGATGGACAAAATGACGCATACCCATACAGCAACGCCACGTACAGATGAAACAACAGCATTACTACCTGACATTCACCGCCGCTGGAATTCGGCATAATATACATGCAGACTGGCCTACTGAATGGATACCTGAATACATATTGGTTTGCACACCAACAACGCTGAACGGAGTTGTCATACCATGTTAAAATATGCATGTTTGTAATACCGGTTTATTACTGTCATGAATAACAGGTTCATGTACCGCTGCTATACGACAATGTATGGATAAGTCTGCCAGGGCCGCACCTGACATTACGGCAGCTGCCAACCCGGCAGCGCGTCACAGCACATCTGCGAAGGTACTGCGGTTTATCATCGCCCGGCAGGCATCACATGGCAGACAGCATTATCCGTGACTGGAATACCGCAGTCGCATCCTTACCGGCACGGACAGTCCAACATAAGTTCTGACACTTTATATCGGCGTTCATATGACCTGCACCATCTGCCAAGTATATAAAGAACCGAAGAAGACAGGCCGCGACTACACAGATATATACCATTGCTGGCGGTGATGCGACAACCGTCCAGCGAAATGCAGACATTGGTGAATAGACTTTAGGTTGTTGCGTTTACACGCTATTATTCTATTTCTGGGCATTACATGGTGGTGGTGGCTTGCTGAGCAGATATGGGGATCGGGTGGCGTAAAATAAGCCGGGATTGGTGATGATTGTTCCGCTTTGCATATGGCGGGTATTCATTACATTTACTGGCATCGCCGCTGTTCCGGATACCAGCGTCCAGTGCTAAAGTTCCCATGGATGACAAACGACGCCGCTGATGGCACCTATATAGCTGCAAACCCAGAATCACAGCTGCTGCAAGGGCATAAATCGCCACCAGAGAGCAACAACCGCCAAATCTTCTTCTTTCACTTAAAATATTTTCTCGTCTAATGGCTAATGCCGTGTATATGGTATCCAAAGGTACTTCATAGACATGTATGCGCTATCACCCGTTGGCCCCGTGAGACTTACACATAACATGGAAGTATCCAGGCTTTAAATGTCCACCCTTACACTTCCATTTGTCACTTTCTATGCGAACAATGAACATGTAGCCACAGCATAGACAGCACAGACGCACTGCTAACGAAACACACACATGTCAACATCACAGAAAGCATACTATGAACACATGTATTACATGATATTGTACTATGAAACACAAACAAACCTGCAACCTGCAGCAAGAATAGTCCCCGTAGTTCGACACAACACAAGTCTTCGTAACATTTAAACAGTTTATTAAAACATGCAACGTTTACGTTGTTTCCTAACGATCTGCAGAAAAAGCAAAGTCTAAGAATGTTCACAATCAACAATGTGAGTCTTAACAAGATGTTAAATATCACACTGTTGATTGTGAACAATTACTTTTGAATTTCTTGAGTTAAAGCAACGACACACACACACGGAAGAGGCGGGAGATGAACCTCGCCTATCTACATGAACTCACTACAGTATGAAGCATTTACAGAGCAGCTACCGAGTTTACTGAAGAGAGCGCTGTCAGAGGCATACTTGTAGGCTGGTGGCGTCACCCGCCAAAACAATAGTTGGCAATAGCCAAGGTATGTGTTGCGGGCGTCTTAAGCATGTTCATTAGCAGAGGCAGCTGGGAACACACACACACACACACACACGGAAGGGACGGAGGCGAACCTACGCCTATCTACATGACCTTACTACAGTATGAAGCATTTACAGAGCGTGCTACCGAGTTTACTGAAAGCGCTGTCAGAGGCATACTTGTAGGCTGGTGGCGTCACCCGCCAAAACAATAGTTGGCAATAGCCAGGGTATGTGTTGGAGTGTCTTAAAAGCATGTTCATTCGCAGAGGCAACTGGGAACACACACACACACACACACACACACACACACACACACACATGGAAGGGACCGGAGACGAACCTACGCCTATCTACATGACCTTACTACAGTATGAAGCATTTACAGAGCGCTACCGAGTTTACTGAAGTGAGCACTGTCAGAGGCATACTTGTAGGCTGGTGGCGTCACCATAAAACAATAGTTGGCAATAGCCAAGGTATGTGTTGCTGAGCATCTTAAAGCATGTTCATTCGCAGAGGCAGCTGGGAACACACACACACACACACACACGGAAGGGGCGGAGGCGAACCCACGCCTATCTACATGACCTTACTACAGTATGAAGCATTTACAGAGCAGCTACCGAGTTTACTGAAGTGGCTGTCAGAGGCATACTTGTAGGCTGGTGACGTCACCCGCAAAACAATAGTTGGCAATAGCCAAGGTATGTGTTGCGGAGCGTCTTAAAGCATGTTCATTCGCAGAGGCAGCTGGGAACACACACACACACACACACACACACACACACACACACACACACACACACACACACACGGAAGGGACGGGAGACGAACCTACGCCTATCTACATGAACACACTACAGTACGAAGCATTTACAGAATGCGCTACCGAGTTTACTGAGCAGAGCGCTGTCAGGAGGCATACCCCTACGTGGGTGGTATAATTTGCAGAGGCAATGTGCCCGATCGGGAGTTAGGTCAGAGTGCGCAGTCACGCAGCCTGTTACCATCCCAAGGTCGCCATACAGTAACACGTTAGTGCTGCAGTCGGGAATACCAAGTAACTACTGATCAGTACATCACTGCCTACTGGGCATGCTCAGACACTTAGACTCGGCACAGAGCAGACATGCATACACATGGTGCGACGGCATGGGTGGCGTAATGTGGACCGTCGTGTGTGTCCAGCCACACAACAGAAACCTGGCCATGCCACAGACGTGGCCGTTGCGAAGGGGATACAGGCATGCACCCGGGGTATAACTGCAGTCGGCAGCGGTTTGCACTGTGCTGTGTGTCTATCTACACAGCTGCCTACTGGGCATGCTCAGACACTTAGAGTCGGCACAGAGCAGACATGCATACATGGTGCGATGGCATGGGTGGCGGAATGTGGACCGTCGTGTGTGTCCAGCCACACAACAGCAACCCGGCCATGCCACAGACATGGCCGTTGCATCGGGGAATATCTAGGTGCAATTAACCATGTGTAGGACTGGCCTACAGTTTGTTGCATGCTACAGACAACCCTCCCAAACACAGGCTACCTGCACAGATGTCCTGAGGACACTGGTGAGTGGGCATGCTCTCACAACAGCACCGTATTGGGTGACATGAACCACCCATACATAGACTGGGAACATCAGCCATGGCACAACACACTACGCCACTGGTCACAGGTGTTCTCACACCTGGCCACTGTTAAACAGCCATGCACCATACATACTAGGGGGGGGATGTCGGACAGTTCTGCCCATCACACATGGTGAGGATATGCCCCACACAGGATGTACAGCCCTCAATGGTGATGCCAGACCGTATAGTGGATCCACTGGTCATCCGCATCCTGTAACCAACACCGGCATGGGGGACCTAACTGATGACCTCTCCACAACAAACCACACACATCATACGACCGGTGTGGTACCCTACAAGTCCTCCATGCCAGTGTTGACCCAGGCCAGACCGGCAACCGCCCTAGCAGATGCATTCTCTGAGCACCCACATGCATGTCTGCAACGGGCAAACATGATAACATCAGGACCTTGTCCACCACAGGTAGGCACATGGTGTGGTGGACCCCAGCCACTGACTAGCTGTACATCAACAGTTGGAGCTAATACATGACAGAGCAATGTCAATACCAGCGAAACCATCTCCCATTCATACCGGCGTCACCATGCGTCCACACATACAATCATCCACGGCCGCTTGTGGGAGTGGTACTGCAGAGGGCACATGAGACAACCATAGGGCCTTCCTTAACTGTGGTAAGGACATGGTTGGGGGCACACCGACTTGGCTGGAAATGGTCCAGAATGGTACAACGGTCACTGCACCCACAGACATTGTCTGCAAACCAGCGGACATCTTCCATGCATACATCCCACCCCAGAGGGACATATCCATCCCACCAGAGTGTAGCCTCCCAAACATCTCATATGGCCTGGAATGATCCCATATCTGTATGGCGGTTGACACAGCACCACTGGGCACCGATGGTGTCCCCGGCTGTGTGCTACCCATCCTCATTGAGGGCCTCGGCCCACACATGCGCCACTGTGTCATGTTAGCCTTACTATGGGCTATGTCCCCAATGGACGTCATATGGCATCTGTGGTCCCACTATGCCAGGGTAGTGCTCTTATGGACTGTAGACAGCCACACCCTATCCGCTTGACAAGCCTTGTCTGCAAAGCTGTGGGGAGGTCCATACAGGTGCCCATGGATACAGACAGCGGTGTACAGCCAATGCGGAACATACCCACAACAACATAGTCAAGGGCGGATCTTGCCTCCCGAACCTGCTCGTCCTGTCTGGAGTGGTCACCAAGGCCATTGATGGGGATACGTGGGTTTGCACACTGTACCATGACCTGGTGGGGCGTTCAGAGCACACTACACATGGGACTCATGGAAAGGCTTCGCCAGCATACATGTGTGGACATATGTCACCCGATGCTTCTCAGAAAGGTTGGAGGTCACACCACACAGGGTTGGTGTTCCTGATGCCTTGTCACACTCATATCTGGTCTCCAGTGGAGGCCCACAGGACTCAGTCCTGGGCCCCCTGCCATATGGCATTCGACCTTCCAATGTGCATGCAATCATAGGGGGATTGTGGCAGACAAGGTATGCAGATGACTACGCACCGGCCACCATACACAACACCCCATGTGACATGGACATCCACCTAGGGCGTCATAGACATGGATAACTGGTGCCAGAGCCATGGCCTGCTACTACATGCCAGAGAAGGTGCAGACCTACCCAGTGTGAAGGACATGTTCGGCCCAATGTCACATGTAGGTGGTAAGCCATTCCAGATGGTGGACATGTTCATGGAAATGGCTACGACACCTGTCGTTAACATCTGTCAACACACACAATGGCAATGTGGGTGTGAAGACATTCCACTGTGGCCTCCTGGTCTGGAAGGAATCGCATCGACATCGGGGTGTTCATTGTACCCTGTACATCACACACCAGAGCAATGACTGCGTACATTGGCACATCTGGCCTGTAGCTAACCTGACGCCTGCAGCACTCGGGAGGGCCAAGCGTTACACAAGGCGGGGATGACGGTGCTAGGACATGTGTCACAAGCTGCACGACCAAGGGGACTCTGGCTGTAAACCTTCACAGCACATCTGCTCTGTGGTGATCTGTGCCTGGCATACACGGCCATGTCTGACCTGGGTGACATGGGCATATTCCACTTCCTAGGCTCCAGGCAAACACTGGCACAGAAGCGACTGTCACACACATCACCACAAAGATGAGTGTGACGTGCTGGGGGAACAGGGTCAATGGCCAGAGACCCCCTACAACATGTAGAGGAGTGCCAGCCCATGTGAAGGAAAGGCACTGATTGCCTTAGTCCAGGAGTAATAATGAGGTGTGGATGTGTGGATATAGTTATGCACCAGGCATCATCTGTGTGTCAGTGCTGGACGAGGGACTGGGGACTGATGGATGTGGCATCCCCATCCTGAGGGGTATTAGCAGCCACACAAGGTCATGCTAGGTCCACATTACGTCGTGGGGCACATACCCTGTTATGTACATGTGCGCCTATGTTCCTATGTAGGGGTCCATGCCGAGTGCGGGTACCTGTGCTATGCTGATGTTGCCAGACATGCCTGTGGGTACCCCACGACTCTGGCGTGGGGAACTAATTACAGTGCTCCCAGTAGGCACATGCAAGTACACCATCATTGTCATACAGGTTAACTGAACCAACATGGTGCTACACATGTAACCACCACACATACTGTGTACACAGATCAATGAATGCTGCACCTGTCCTGCATGGTATGTCTGCTGCATGATGTCAGTGCACAACCCACATCACATACACACCTGTCACCAGCCATACACACACACCACAACATACACATCACGTACTATGCGGACACAGGTATCACATACACCTCTCACTATCTTGTCCACCCTGTGCATCAGAATATGTTTGCATAACCATGCACTGATGGTGTAGCTCACAGTTATGTGGCAGAGACTTCATCATATGCACAGGGTGATATGTGTACCACAGGCATAGGCTGTACCAATGGATGACATCATGTGTGTGTTAGGGCCTGTGCATTGACTGGGCATGACTGTGTACATTGCATGTGGGTGTGGTGGAGCCCTACAGTCGTGTTTGCTGTGTGTGGGTTTGTGTGTACACAGTTCAGTAATCTGTGATGCCTACACGGGTATGCTTGGCAGCCCCAGACTGTACAGTGCAGGTGTTACGGCTCACTGTGTCCGCCTGCCGCGACGTGACCGGGCCTGCCTGGGGTCGCGCGAACGCGACCGGGTGTAGGTACAGACAGTCCACTCTCCGATGTCACATGTCCGCTGGAAGCGTGCCGCGGGGCCCAGGGCCACGTCCACGTGGCCTGCTCTGTCCTGGTGTGGTTGGTGTAGTAGCAGCTGCACTGCTGCTGCTACCAGCACTGGGGGTTGGCATGGGAGGTGGCACGCACCGCTGACCTGCACCAAGTGGTGTTGCTGGCCTCGCCCACGTGCCCTATGCCTCACCCCTACCTGGTGTTCCTGCACGGACAGCCCACGCTCAAGAATGGCCATGCCTCGGTCGAGGATACCAGCCATCTCACAATCTCCTATCCAGAACATCGGCTAGATGCTGTTGGGCATTCGCCAATGCCTGGATGTTGTCATTCAAGGAACGGATTGCAGACCTCTGCAGCCTCTGCCCTTCCTGGTTCTGCCGTTCGGCGCGTGCCTGCGCCGCCATTACAGTCTGGAACATGCGTCTGGTTATACCAGCTGCTGCACGCTGTACAGCAGGTGTATGTCTAGCGGTGCTCCCCTCGAGCAGCACCTGCCACATGCCTGCGTGGCACTGCACCAGTCATTACACTGGCAACATCGTGTGTACCCACACCTTCTGCAGCCACCACACATTCCTGCTCGATGCCAACAGACGCTGACTGACCGTCATCTATGGGCAGCGGTGTTGGGGTATGTGCCGGCATCGAACCGTGTTCAGGGATGAAGGGCGTAAGTGTGATGTTATCCAATGGCACAGTGTGTGCCTGTGGCGACCCTGCCTGTGCCTCATGCATGGTCATCACCACTAGTATCTGTGGGGACACTAGCATCAGCTGGACCGCGGGAGGGAACTCACCTACAGCACCTGTCAATACAAAGGCATACCGTCAGTTACAATACACACACACACACACACACACACACACACACACACACACACACAGACATCATGCATGTGATATTGCAGGTGGCATGCAGCATTCACACACCACAGACCAGTGAATGTAGACCAGACATTCCTAGTGGCAGTATGCACACTGCCCTGGTGGGAACAGTACAACAGGCAGGTGTCCTTTAGTAGGCATGCAGTACACACATTCATGGTAGTTTGCATGCATCACCGTGATACACCGTGTGGCCACGGGCGAGTTGACAGTACACATGTCTGCCGACACTATGTTATGTACACCGCAAACATGTGTGGTATCATGTGGACATGTGACGATGGTGTCCCACCGCATGCACCACATCACAATGGCTGTCATGGTGCAGTGTTATGTGTACAGTCCACAGATACAATGTATGGTTAACAGGGATGCCTGTGCAGGTGCGGTTGGTGTGAGCTGTGTACATAGCTGTACAGTGTGGTGTGCGGGCACTGTGCCACTGCACAGTAGCAGGACACAGTTATGTTTCTGTGTGATGCGTGACCTGGACGCATTACATTGCCATGTCTGTCAGTCAGTTAAGCCGCTCAGCAGCACGTATGTGGTGGATATTGGAGGCACCTGTAGTAGCTGTGGAGAGGCATTCTATGTCAGTAGTGTACTACATCGGATGTCCAGGGGGGCCACTACAGTGATGAGCCCACTATGTGTGTACAGGGTGCAACGGTGACTACCCACTGTGGATGTACTGTGTGGCAACATGCCTGTAGGTATCGACCATGGCCTTGTCTGTCTGGGTCATTGACAATTGTGTGTGGTGGACATCGTGCACATGGCCCTGTGGTGGCCCATGTGACATACAACCATAGTAGTGTAAGGTGTCACATTCACTACAGATATGCAGACAGTGTGGATGTGTGCTATGTCGTGCATAGGTCATGTCATGGTGTGACAATGTTGCAGCCAGACATCCACGTGCATGGGACATGGCATGTGCCATGTCGTGTGCACCGATGCAGGGGCATAGATCACATTGGTAACACCTGTGCTCTGGCAAGATCACAGCTCACTATGTGGTACTGTGTGCATACTGCAGAGGCATACCGATGCATACTACACATGCAGCCATTGTGGAACACCTACACCATTGTATGCATAGCTGAATGCACGTGACACACCAATCGCGTATGGTGTCATGCCACTCACGCTAACGGTTGTATCTACTGTACATGGGTGGTGTGTGTGTCGGGTGGTGCAACCTGTATACGTGACTGGGGCACATACAGGTGTGCATGTCATGCCTGGACACATGTGGAATATCAATACACCATACCATGCCTTTGACTAGCAACAGACTTACCTGCAACAGACCCTTGTGTTTGCGACCGCCAGACGTACCTGTAAAGGGATGACACAAAGGTATACATTATCCATTACTATCGCCACAGTCAGCAGTGTGCATGTCATCATGCGTCTGTGAGTTAGCATGTGCTCTGCACATGTCTGCTAACACAACATAGCATACTGTAGTATCGTCTTGTGTAACCATATACCTGGCATGTATGGCTATATTATGTGTTGTACTATGACACCCACCCCACGTCACTTCTCATACAAACATGCAACCCTGACTTACCATGCAGCTCCAAGCTCATAGTTAGGGAGACACCCACCTCCACGATGGACACATGGGTTTCTGCGTGTTGTTCCGTGGGTGTCCCAGACTGGCCAGGAGCTCCTCCGTGGCTGTGAGTGGGGGCTGGGTTGGTGGCCCACCACCTGTCCCACGTTGTTGTCTGGCGATTGCAGCGGCACGCTGTCTTGCATGCCGGATCAGGTCTGTGCAGTGCCTGCGGATCTGCTGATAAGTGCGGTTGTATCCGCCCAGGCTGTTCACCCTCCTGCACATCTCCTCCCACATCTCCTGTCGTTCCTGTGCCTGCTGTGGCACATGACTGAATAACATGTTATGATTACTATGGAGGTATGGTATGATCACCTCCTCCTCCTGTCGACTGAATGCAGGAAGCCGGGACGTGGCATTATCTGTAAGACATAATGATGGTGGCAGGTCACATTTACACTGCTGTGCTGGCATACTGTTGGAGATACATTGCTATGACAAGCGACATCTGCACAGTAATCTGTGAAAGGCATCGTGGCAGTGACACAGCCGATGTGTTGGCTTCACACCATTGAGCAGTGTGTGTCACATCATATCTGTTTGCCACCCCATCACACTGTACACGCACCATGTAGATGTTAGCCAGCTGTGGACATGTGTACCTGGCTGCACCTGTGTCCATATCACTGGCATAGGTCCCCATGTGACGTCGGTGCTGCTGTTCACCTGGACGCTGTGTATATGTCAGTACACATCACGTCTGTAGCCATTGTGAATGTCAGCAGCGGCACTGTACACATACACATGGACACCTGCACATGCATGTGTCATGCCATGTACATCCACACAGCACTGTACGGGTGTTGGACAACTTGCCACAGCTCACCTGTGTTGCACATGTGATAGACATGGGCAATGTGTAACCATGACACATTAGCAGGACAGGCCATGCATAGCATGTACACACACACATTGTCCAAAGCATCACACAGCACCTGTGACACCACAGGGTGCATCACCGCCACATTACTGCTGTGTATGGTTGATAGTGAGAGTGCCTTTTGTGCATTGCACCATGTAGGACTGTGATAGCTCATGCAGCCTTGCTGGGCAGGTCTGCATGGTATGGCAGGGTATGCCACATACATGGCACTGGGTTGTGATCCACCTGGGGGTTTACTATATTGGCAGGGTGGCTGTCCATTCCATATGTCAGTGCTATGTGTATATGGACATTCAACATGTCTATCGCCATGGTGTGGACACTGGCCTCAAGCGAGGTATGCTGCACGCTGCTTGCTGAGGGTGTGTCTAGTGCATGTAGGTATCACACATCCATGCATACACTGTAACCCTGGCAGGTGCTATGTGCTGGGATATTGATCAACACAGTGCTGTATGTGGACACACCGCTATCCCGTGCACATGGATGGTTGCCTGCACTGATGTGGGTACCACATATGTGTACATCCAGTGCCTGCTGCCACCCCCATGTCTGCTGCTGCACTACACACCGCCATCCCTCCCTCTGTGAATGTGGTGTTGGGCACAGCATAGGTATCCATGTATGGGGACAGGGATGTTCACATAGCAGGGTCACTGATGGTATCGTCGATCAGACCATATGCGTATGGCGCACCCCTCACACATATGACACATTCATATTGTTGTTCAAAACGGTGACACAGCTATATTGCTATGCCGGAGACATTCACAGCCATACATACACAGATGCATGCACGTCCATCTGTGGCATGGACTGGACTATTGGTGTGGTTCGGCACATTACATGTTTGACTGCAGCTGGCACAGATCTACTGTGCACATGTCTACACGGTAAGCCTGTTGTACAGTAGGCATCTGTGATGTGCTGTGCACATGTCATATCTGCACATTTGGTTGGTGTCCATCGGTCCACGGGCCAGTGGTGGGACACACAGGGATGTTGCTGAACATATATGCATGCAACCCTGTACAGCTGTAACACTAGCCTCTCAGATGCTCATGTGTGGTGGACGTGAACACCGTACACACACATGTGGTTGTGGCCTGCAGGCCATACCCATCTCCTCCTGTGGGTTGCTATCATCCCACACACTCCTTGTATTGTATGTTCAGGCTATGGACCTATGTGGGGCTTGTGTGCATGCAATACGATACTATATGCCTTTGCACCCATCGCAGACAATGTCACACAGGTACACCGGCAGCCGTACACATCACAGCTTGTTGTCAGCACGGCACATGTGGTACACACATAACACATCTCCTGTGGGACATGGTCATTTGTACGGGCATGTCCAGTAGTCACATACCACAGCTACCCCTACATGACGGCTATGCAGGACATGTGTGTGTACAGCTACTGTGACATGTACACGAGCAATGCCCCCCTACCTACATCACATGGTACTACCTGTGGAGTATGTGTGTCTGCATCCATGCTATGGCCATAGATGACAATTGTACATCAATATGTGCAACATACCTCATTGGGGGTTGTCATGTGCACATGTTCCATGTGTCAATGCATTGTTTGTGTCTGTTGGGCGGTCATTGTTGTGCATGGCTTACATGGCTGACATAGCGTACTGTGTCTGATTCCAGGTACTTCATTGGGCTACCAGCATTGTACATTTCTACAGCACATTCCAGCCATCATGTAGCCAGCTTAGATGACAGTGGGGGGTGTTCCGCCATGTCCACATATGTCACACAGTACGAGGGTGACTGACACACATTGTCAGGACTGGGTTCTGACTGCTGTGGATGTGTGTACTGGTGTTGACAACCATGACTGCACCAGATGGTGTCTTCTGGATGTGTAACATTCACAACACACACCTACATTCACATAGCAGCACATCGTCCACGACAATGGACATTCCTGCATGAACACTGTGTACGGTATGTCTGTATGACCACTGCATATATCACTGGTAGCCACCAGCATGGCTGCCTACAACAGCAGTGTGTATCCTGTGCAAACATGGGTTACACGTCACAACACACCTGTGTCAGATGGCCCTGTAGTGGGTGACAGTGCAGTTCCATACATCATGTAACAGTATACATCGTGCACCAGTATGTTGCAGACATGTGAGCGGCTGTGCTAGTCGACATATGCACACATGACACATCACCTGGTACACCGTGTCTGCCTTGCCACCTGCTATTGTGCCCATTCTGTGATGACATTATGCGGCCCACATGGACTGGGACATGTGATGGCTCAATGGTGAATTAACCCTCCAGGTGTGTGTCTAGCCAGGTGTCCAGTAGCCAGTGGTCTGCACGCAGGGATAGTGTACATTGGCCTACTCTGTCACTGGGACTGTTGACTATGGTCATACTGTAGTTATGCAGGCATGTGGTGTTTGTCAGTCTGATAGTCGTGTTCAACCACACTACCGTGGCACACATGACCTGTGGACATCTGCCTAAGGTGTGCAGCCCACATGTACATCTTCACATGCTATGCTGCCTGTGCAGCGATGTCACATGTCTGTCTCCGGCAGGGCTGTCACAGGTAGGCACAGCATGCAGTGATGTGTGACAATGCTTACACCCTCCACTGTGCTGTACACAAGCACTGCACACACAGTACAGCACACATGTCATTTATCTGCAGTGCCTGGGACCTGCCTCCATGCCCTACACGGCACACCTGCCAGTCCAGATTGTACACAGATCATACCTCCCAGGCACATACCTGGACTGCAACACACACGGGTGGGTGGTTCCCACACCACACAGTGATTTACACACATACTGTATATTCCCAAGACACATTGCATCATAGGTAATCCATGTTCAGATACCCATGTTCGTGACCGCCACGCACATTGTGACACGCGACAGTGAATACACTGTACACCACAGGTTACATGCTGGTCGTGTTGGCATACTGTACATTGCACCTAGGACAGTTGCTACTGCTATGTATTGACAGCAACACGCCCTTCCCTAGTATGGACTCCCATGTACCCACACATGCTTGGCCATGCAGTACGTATAGCTGGGTGACACATTACACGACACATACCATACCTACACTACCCTCGGCATGCACCAAACCTCCATGTGTCTGTGTGCTAGGCCTACACATCCCCTCTGTTTGCTGAACATCCATGCTTCTCATCCCTGCTAGCCACACCCTAAACACACAACCATAGCAGCATGCATGGTACATACACTCTACAGCCGGTATTACCGACATCCACTGACAGAGGTAGTTGATGGCATGGCAGCCCGTACGATGGACAGTCTACGTGCCTATGCCAACACTGATCACAGTGCACTTCTGCTACATTTACACACTGGTAGGGACCATGCTATTCCACACAGAGACATGGTGGTACTGGCCTTTTCACAGACGCCACAGTGGTATTCCTGTTCCATGCACACGTGCTGTATGGGCACATGTGCAGGCTGTTGCACGGTAGTTATGTTCACCTGTGTGTGGTGTGTCACTTGACAGTCATGGTGTGTCCTCATGGTGCATGACATACTCCACAGCTAGCTACCTACACATGACTGCCAGACATTGCAGTGTGGGCCCTCACGCAGTGTGGTGGTATGTCTCTGCTGTTTGACTACATCCACATTCAATGCAGCATACCACAGTCATGCAGGCATTGCCAACACAGATGTTGCTGTCATCGTGCCTGCCAATGGGATACCTACCAACAATACACACTCTCACTCACTACAGGGTTCCAATCCTTGGCTGGACATTGTATTAACCCTGTGGACACATACATAGTACTGCCATGCACATGTTATGTCCGGGAACACAGTCCCAATGTCACCTCCAATCGCCGTGGTTGTTGTATCCGCCAACCTGGCTGTTACATGTCTCTGCAGCAGCACACTGCATTGACTGCTAGCCCATTCATGTGCGTTGTACCCTGACCACCACACTACCACATCTATCACACTACACATGGGTGGTACTGCATTGCACGTATGGGGCTGCATTTGTACACCCATGACTGGGCCATTCAGTATGGCACTGGGCCACATCTTGACATACATGCTTCACACACTCATTGACTACCTGCATGCCTTTACTGGCACCCTTGTTGGGCTTATGTGCACCACAGCACACCACATCCCATGCTGGCCACCTGTCATACTATTGCATGGGTGGTTGGGGTGGTACAGAGGGTATCACATCAGACATGATCCGCTCTTTGCCCTTCAGTGCCATTCCACTTTATGCTATTGCCAATGTACACATCCAGCATCACATCGTACCCTATGTCTCGGGATGTTACGCCATGTGCCTCCTGTACAGGTCACACAGTGGTGCAGGCATATCATGCTAACTACAACAAGTCAGGGACGTGTGACATTGCACAGTCCTCAGACATGTGGCCCCTCATGCTCAGTATTTGCATACATACACTACCTGCTGTCACACAGTATTGTCCATGCCTACATATACCACATCTACATACCTGGCAGCATTCTAGCTCATCCTACTCATATTGCTAACAACCATACAGGTGTCAGTGTGGCAGATATATCATGTAGATATCATTGCATCAGTTACATCACACATAGTGCATACACATCACCTTTGCATACTGACAGTCATGCGGTGTGTATCACATGGATACTGTCCCTATACAGGCATATCACGTTGTACATGGTTGATGTACACACACATGCCCCACATGGTGCTGTGGTTGCCATATTACACCATGGCGTGGGTACACATGTGCAGGACCACGCATTTCTGGACCGTATGTCTAGCTGATACCTTGGGTGCCCTTGTACCTGTGCCATACACACATGTACACGCGGGCAGTGTTACACTAACACATGTGTGGTGTACCTTACACAATGGATACAACGTTACATGTCTCAGTATAGTCATGCTGTGATCTCTACCTGGCTCAGACAGTTTACATATGCAAATGACAGTCATGTAACACATCTGTACTCACCTGCATGCCACTAACACAGGGGTGTAATCTACTCTGCCATGGGCCATGTTCTCTGCAGTACTGATGCATGTAGTACTCTTACATGGCGTTTGCAGTGGGCAGGGTGGGAGGAGCAGTCCTGCATGTGTGCACACATGCCACATTGCTCGGCCCGGGCGTCTGTGTGACATCCACAGACTGGACACACACCGTGCTGTGGGACATAGGTCCTGTGCACATCCTACAGGGGCACACTGTGTCACTAGTCATGTGATAGCTCCCTTGCTGGTAGGGTGACACAGACCCATGGTACCACCACAGCGGACGTACTGTATAGACATACAGTTGACATCCACTTCTGCCGTTCAGTGGACACTACCATGGGGGGGGTGTCACTACTGTGTACATTGCACATGTGTTTACACACGGCCCTGCTGGACATCATTGTGGCACACATTGCACCTGCTACGGAACATTTGGACATGGTTACTTGCTGTTCCCTCCATTTCGGGTACCTATTCTGCTACTACATTGTCCCATATGTGCAGGCCATACATATCTTGTTTATGTACATAACATTAGGCCATCCCTCCATCATGCATGCTAGGCCTGTGATACTGTCTATGATTTCTGAACATATCCATCATGACAGCTTTGCATTACACATAATTGACATAGTCACCCCTACTGCGTGGGATACGTGCACGTCGTGCGCACATTCTGTATGACATCGACAGTATATGCCCATGCACATGTGTGCTGTGACACTATACATACATGTCCTATCCCCTGCTGTGGCACTTCATTGTTGGATATCCACTGCCAGCATCAGCGTGGGTGGTGGCATTGTTCTGTGTTTGAAATCCCTATGGCAGACCTGGGGTAGGGTTACCACCTGTCCCACTTTGCAAGGGACAGTCCCTCTTTGGGCAGTTGTGTCCTGACAAAACATATTACAAATGGCAAATGTCCTGAGATTGTAGGACATGATTATGTCCCATTTTTTATGTAAGAGTTGCATAACATAGTTATTTATGTATGTAAATTCCTAAATGTTACAAGACACACAGTAAGCAAGTAAACTGCTACAAGACTACGCTTTTATTTAGGCAAAAGAGTAAAGTTCTACCCTTTGTACTGACCATGGGTATGTGTCCACCTGTAACATCTGATGTGTGTCCCGAAAATGTCCCACTTTGGCCATTTGAAAAGGTGGCAAGCCTAACCTGGGGTTATCCCGGGTGTGTACATGTTGTCCCACTGCTGTGCACACGTTGTCCACAGTTGTTGGTATGCTGCGCGGCTTAGCATTACATAACCAACTTTCACCACTCTCTGCCTGATGGACAGGTATCTTTACCTACACACACCGTTCACATACTGTACAGATTCGTCATACGTATCATGCGTTACACAACAGTACATCTCCTGGGTTCGACATACCTTTCCGGCCTTTGGTTCTGTATTCATCAGTACTTGCTTGCTACTCCTTCTTTTGTATTGTATTTGTTCGGTATGAACATACGGTTTGAATATCCAGGAGTCTTCCTTATATTCGCGTCACCTGAGGCATGTGGGTTCATCACGCCAATAGCTGTTCCTCGGTGTGTACTTATGCGCATATCACGGTGATCCCCTCCATTCATACGTTCTGGTCGGCACTGGGCCATGGTTCATTCCTCGTGTGGCCGTTGGTTATTTGCAATACCTTCGTGAGGATGGTATGTATTGTATCATGTTTGTGTGACTGCATCCGCTATGTGTGGTGTCAGGTGCATTTCGCTGTGGTGTTAGCCGTGGATTGTGTGTGTTGGGTATGGTATTCTGTTCGACATGTGGGTCTCCGTGTCCTGGCGGCGTCTGTCGATGGCGTTGTGCATTCAGATGTGTAACATAGCTGTTATATTCCTGTACACAACGGATGCAAGGATGCATCAGCTGCTGCTAGTGTTTCCCACGGCTTGTTGTGGGTATGCGCTGTCATTGACTGCCTGTATGTTTTGCTACAGTTTTAGCTGTTATCCCTTTGATATGTGCGATGGGGTATATCTGCGGATGTGGGTGGCGGGTACGGGGTGTGGGTCTTGCATTTATACATACAAGATATGCTTGTGTGTGTGCTCCATCCCTGCTTGGGGAGCTGCAGGTTACCTGTCTGTTGTTCTGGGAATGTTTGTTTTGTTGATGTCGTGTGGTGTCGGTATCGCCTGCATGTGTGCTTCCTGCACGTATTCCTCCTTCACATCGGTTATATATCTGCGGATGTTCGTCCGTGTCTACTATCCATTGGCATTTTGTCACTGATAGTTACGGTGATTGTGGTCCTGTACTTGGGACGGCCTGTATGCTACCGGTAGCCTCCTATTCGTGTGCCGCTTGCTTACTTAGGTCGTGGAACACACAGCGGTATTTACGGGACCGTAAGTGTTCACGATCGGTGCCGGGATAGCACAGTCATATTTTCGCCATACATGCCTGATGCTGTGTAACGTTGCCGACGTCTCGTGTTGAGTCTACCTTATGGACGCCATACATACGGTCATGGTTTGTACATGCGTCCTTTGCATCTCCTGTTGGCTATGGCCCTGTGGTACATTCTGGGACATTTCCGCTTTGCATCGTTTTACGTCGCCACGTGCATAGCCACTGAGGAGATGTCAGTACTACTTTGTGGGTACTGCTGTACATACGCCTATGGTTCCTGTACTGTATGCCTACGCATGTTATTACACTCCGCCTGTGACATGTCATCTACATACACATTTTACAGTGGCACACACATTACACACACACAGCGGAACACACGACAACCTCACCTCACACATACACATATTGCCGCCATGGCTCTCAACCTTCTATTTCCAAAATGAGGAACACACACATTAGTAATGTGGAACAAATGGGCATAATGTGGAACACATAGTAATGGCATAGTAACAACTTCAGCTAAGTAGGTCATAGGATGATTAAAATATGCTGATTTACTTACAGTGAAGAACCTTTACTGAATTACTATGATTAATTTCTATTTACCAGGATGTCATTTAAATACATTCCTAACAATGGATGTTTGACAGACATTTTCAATGTGGAACTTTGAGGAACTGTGAGGAACATGAACTGTTTTACACCCCAAATGAGGTACGTTCCTCATAATGATGTACACTTCACTGGTATGCTTGCCGCTTTCGCACTGACGGTTGAACACAATACCTACGTTGGCCGCATCGCGGCGGCGTGTATCTCCGCACTCATATCCTATGGATATGACAAGCACATATCCCGTTACTGTACCGTGGACTGGTGATCATCCCGACACGCGGATATGTATTGATGCAGGTTGACATTTCCATGGCTGGCGTTACCTGCTCTGCCCACCCTCCCGGATGATCGGGTTGTCGGTCACTATGTTTACTATGTGGAGATTTCGCGTCTTACTTATCTGTGAACTTGCATCCCTGGGTTCCATATTACCCTGTTGTACTTTATATCTGTGTATGCGTACATATATTTCTACATGTGCACTGATATCTATGTCCGTATCTGTGTATGCACATAAGTACATATGTGGTCGGCTTGCGGCGATAGTGGCAGCATACGGCTACGCCGTGTGCTGTAGAACCGGCGTGTGGTGAGGTGTTGGCGTTCCATGCTCTGCTGGCTATTGGGTGTGCAGTGTTTGGGCGGTGCCTTTGTTGGAGTCACACATAGGTCCGGCCATACGGTACACATTACGGGCGGACATGTTTGTGTGGCATCCATTTCACTGTGTGTGCAGGTAAGGAGGTGTCAGTCCATGGGGCCTACAATGTCAAAGTATGTGCTATGCGTTCCCTCTTTGCCAGGGCATAGGCATATTGGGTACGCCTCCGTCTACCTACTGGGGCTGGCACAGCGTGTTCATGGCGCTGAACGCCCTGTGCCTGTGCTTGCCTTGGCAGTTGTGGCGGGCTTGGTGGCCCTGCACCATTATGTCCCTGCAGCAGCTGTTTCCACAGAATCATATTGTGTAGCATACAACATACTATGAATATGTGGGCACATGTGCCTGGAGAGTACTGCAAGGCTCCACCGGATGTATCCAAGCACCGGAACCATGATTTCAAAATCCCAAACACACGCTCTATGATTATTCTGGTTTGTGCGTGTGCCTCATTATGGCGTTCTTGCATGTGTGTGTGTGCATTTCTGATGGGTGTCATCAGCCATGGCTCCAGTGCATAGCCAGCATCCCCCACAAGGTGACCTTGTGTGATGTCCCCCCTGGCGAATACCTGATACAGCTGTGAGGCATGCCAGATATGGGAGTTGTGGAAGCTTCCAGGGCTGCCAGCACACACATCCATGATAATGCCCTGCGCATTGCACACGGCCTCGCAATTGATGGAGGGATATCCCTTGCGGTTTATGTAGCGTGTACCCTGCTCCGGCGGTGACTTGATTTCTATGTGCGTACAGTCGATCGCACCCAGTACATCTCGGTATTGTGCCACACGGTGGAAGCGGCGCATATTGCTAGCCAACTCCTCCTGAGATCTGGGGAAGTTTATATACTCATGGGCATGTCGTAACATGGCATCCAGGAACTGGTGTAGTACCCTAGATGCTGATGCCTGTGAGATACCCATTATATCCCGGTTGGCCTTTGAAAGGTACCTGTGGCCAGTATTCGCAAGCTCACACATACCTTTGTGTCCACTGGGATGGGCTCCCCTCTGTTGTCTCTTGTTCTCAGGCGTGGCCGGCACAGCTCCACTATTTGCTGTAACGTGTCCCTGTCCACCCTGTAGCGCTCTACTATCTCCAGGTCTTGCAGCCCCTGGTAGGTCACCCTTGGTCTGAACACTCTCCTTCTCCTGTGAGGCCTCACGGTAGTTGTCGGCACCATCCTCCGCAACTCCGTCTGTCTCTGCCACATACCTATGCATCACGGCCACGGCGGCACCCACCATATACATATTAAAAGTTCCCGGTGTTTTTACACCCAACGGGGCGGCGTTTGGGAATTCGCGCTGTGTGTTGTGTGCATTCACACTTTATACTGTTGTGCTGTATACCCGGTGATGTCATTGGGTGTGTCTGTGCAGCCGTATCCATGGATTATTTTCGGTGTTTTACGGTTGCAACTGCAATGGTATTGCCTTTAGTGTTACATTACAGTTGCCTGCATTGGCTTAGCTTTGCATCTTACATTACCGCATCCTGCAGGCACATGGCATATGATGCATTTTATCTGCAGCCGCAGTTATGCTACCTCTGTACTTGGCTGTGCTATTTCCGTTCTTTGTTCTTTGCATTTCGACTACATACCCTACTATCTTTGCATTCATATGCCACCCCTTTCCCGTTATGCAGGAGTCTGCATACAGAGTTGTCGGCTGCCGCCGTTTGCCCTTCCTGGATTGATTGGTGTTGATTGCTCATTACGGCTCCAATTACACTGCTTCCGCATTTCCTCATATTCTCCGCATTACCTTCCTATATCCGTGGCTGTTGACGGGGAGGCCGTCACATGACCGTGTTGGGGAACATAGTCATCCTCGTGCACATGCATCTGTGCGCGCATTATGTACTCTCAGCGCATCTATTTCCTCACACGCCGGTCCTGCTGCTGTGATGTGCATTGTACAGCCCAGGTTTGCTGGCCTCCAATATGCTTCCTCCTACAGTGGCACACCCCTCTGTGATTGACATGTATCTCGTGTAGGCCACTCCTCGGTGTAGTACCGCTGCGCCGTTTGCTCCATCCTTACACCGGCGCCAGCTTTGCGATTCACTATTATCTGCCTCATTTGCATGGCATTGACTGCTAATACATGGTTACGGCGAACACTGCCACCACTCCTTGACAACCCTTGCGCTGGGGTTGGGCTTTCCATACATACTATGGTGTGTGGTGGCTGTACAGCTGATGTGTATTATACAGCTCTTTTAGGACATTGTCATATTATTTCATTGCTTTGCACCTTCTGTACACATATCCGGGGTTCTGCTGTGGTTTCTACATATGGCATTTTTGTCATTATTTACAGTTTGTGCATGTTTTCTTTGGACATTCTCGGTGCCTTTCGCCTTTGGCATATTGCACCTGTATGATACCTGACGTTGACAGCCTTCCGTTACTCCTTGGTCATGTTTGGGTAAATGTAAACCGTTTTTTTCCGGTTTACATTGCCGTGCCCTTACGCTACGCATGCCCCACTTCGTGAATCGCTATTTGCCTTAATTTGCATGGTGCAATACCGCACACAGTGTGATTAGCATACCTACGCCGGGGGCGGCGCAGGTCCGGCGCACGCCGGTAGTGCACGTGGGATTGCTTCATACCTGAATCGCTCGGTGGCCATATTTGGCTTTATAACACCGACGCTATGCTGGCGCCTGGCGCAAGGTAATGAATCCCGGGGCAGGTGTTTTTTCTGCATTCAACATTAAAATCCACTTCTGCTCTATAGTTTCAGTGTGGTTTTTAAAATCGCCTCCTCTTAAATTAGTGTCTAAAACTTGCAATGGCTATATCAGGAGTCTGTTATTAGTAACTGTACAGCTGCTACATGCATTCAAAGCAGAGGGCACTTTAATGCACTAATGAGAAATACATCATCAAGTTCATTGCCATATTTTCTGTGGGGTGGACATGTCTGTCATTATTAGGGAAACAAGTTCACTAAACATATTATCTGCACCTTTGTAAGTATGTCCAATGTTTATTCTGAACAAGTTTTCTGAATTTTTCATAATAATATTGCAGAAGTTACACTTCAGATGAGGGTATGACTATGTTACAGTCAGCATGCAGGCTAGCATAACCTGTTGAAACTTTACTGACTGAAAATAGATTGAAACAAACTTAGAAATTAAAATGAATTTCACATTAAATGTGCAATTAAGGAACACATCAAAGGTAACCTCAATTGATAATTAAAGGCACAAGAAAACTGTTTCACATGCAGGTCAAAGTCATCCACACTTTCAGTCCAGGAGAGTGCACACTGTGCACCCCTTCTTATTATAATCAATATCAAGGTCAGTGCGGTATAACTCAGCCAGCAGAGCAACACACACCCTACCTCTCAAGGCAAAGTCCAGCAGTAAACCCAAATGAGACTCAATATAATAGCAAGGACAACACACTAAGACGTCATGCCCCTGGGGGGAAAATGCTGACTCTCACAAATTCTGCTGTACTGAACAATAAAAATGTGCCATCTAGACACAGGTCAGATCCCCAGATGTCAACAGACATGATAGGAGAATTTTAGTACATTATATTAAATTTAGGATGAAACATTTATGCAGACTTTGATTGTTCTCAGTTTGAGGTCACACAGCCTTGGAGAAAAATTCACTGCACACTTCCAAATGACAGCATGCACTGCACTCATCCACAAACTCATGTGATGTCACAGTGAGAATAATTATGTATCAGAGGTGCCCCAGCATGAGGGGTGTGGTGTGGGGGGGATGGTTGTCCTCTCCAAAAGCATTACAATATTAAGTCTGTTTTAAGTTAGCCTTGATCTTTAGTCAAGCATGTCAAATGCTTTTAGTTTTACTATCAACAATGTCAAGGCATACATAACAGATCCAAATGCCATATTTATAGAATTGTGCAGTGAAACACAGAAAATGAATAAGAATCCTTCTCAGTTCTGAATATTATAATATTAAAAAATGCTTCGTCGAGAAATGTGAGTTTAATCGGAATGTGATGCACACAACTGCCTACTGTACTGAGTGTCTGCATGAAATTAACTACCTTTTTTATGCAATTAACTTAGAAAAAATAATTTAAAGGAATTTGAAAGTGTAAGCTCTTTGGGCTCTGCAGTAATACTAAAAAGTTTACTTTTTATCATTCATTTATCCACTGCTTCCTGCTGATCATTAGTCCTCTTACAGCCAAATGGGTCCATAACTCCCCTCCACATGGTACCTGCTGTGCATTTTTTTCTTACAAGAGAACATGCATTCTTCTGCTTTCATACCGTCAGGAAAGGATATCATCTTAGTAGTTTACTGTCATAGCAGATTAGCAGAAGGCAAGCATATTCCCCTAGTCTATCACTCATACCTCTCAAACTGAAAGTGCACAAAATCTAGACAAACCCAAAAAATATTGTGGGAACAAAGGCCCAAAAATATTGTGGGAACAAAGGCAAAAAATAAGTACAACTTCTAAATATTGAACTTAGCTGATAGAATAACAGGTTTGGCATTAGCATGCATTTTCTGAAGGGTATATAGTTTGAAACTCAAATGTCTGCTATTATTTAGTGACTTCAGTCCTCAATGATTTGCCAGAAAAAAACATAAATTTTAAGACGAGCAGAACAAAAATATAAGGTAAAAATCTGGGCATTCTGTGAAAATCTGGACATTTGAGAGGTATGCACTCACTGCATATCAGTCCCCTGCCCTCAGCAGGATGCAACATTGCTATAAACCAGACTTTCTTCAACCCCTAGGATGAGTGAGCTAACATATGCAGCCCACTCTCATTCCCCCTCCCCAGCTCCTCCAAAGGTCAGACTAGCGTTGGGTGACACAATGCCAGGGCACTTCTATGGGCTAGGCTTGTAAAGGGCCCAGGGCCATTAACCTAGTACACACCTATGAACCTATAATGCTTGAATTTGGTCATCTTGGTCACATCAAGTCTCCATCACTCTGTCACAGAGCAGACTGGGGGGTTTATTTTTATGATATGTTGCTTTTTTTTAGACTCATATTTAATAGTTCTATGGAGTTTTTCCTTAGACCTTAATCAGAATAAGAAGTCTGCATTCATTTGCTATATGTTAAGATTTTGTAAAATATCAGGTTTTCTATGTGACAGTTCAAGTGCAAAATGCATTTAGCAGAAGAGTGTTTGTGGCACAGAAAAATTGCACAGACTGTTGGTACATATTTTCAATGCCAGCTGTCATCCTCTCCAGGTTCATAGTCCTAAGCAGTGGGTCTTCAGGTAGTATCTCACCATTAAAATAGCTTAGCTTACAAATATAACATATTTCATCTCGATCATAATTTATCCTGGCATGTCTCCTGTCATCCTCCCTTCTTTCTATCTGAGGTATCTTGGAATAGAAACCTCTGCATGGGACAGCAGGGTTAATATGCACAAACATCCCTCAGAAACATCTGCAGGTCTAGCTATACAGAGGTGGTAAGCATTGTTACTATCCACATTGCCTTCTGCTTCACATTTACAAAGCTGACCAGGGAACAATGTGGTTCTCTGTGGTTTGCTGCAGCAAACTACCTTTCTTTGTAGCAATGTAATCAAATGAATGATAATTCAATTTCTAAAAGAATAGATGAAATTGTTTCACTAATTTATTGGCAGAACAGTTTAAGAGCTAAAGCTAACTCCAGGAACTGAGGCCAAATGTCAAATCTCACAAGAGCTATTTTTCTCCAAGCCTATCCCCGACAGTGAAAAAGTTATTTTTCCTTTCAGATTGTTTACTTAGCATGTAGTCCATATAAGATGTTATAATCCAGATGAGGCAATCAAGAAAAACGTAAGACCTTCTTGAAATGTCTTCCTTTTTCTCAGCAGAAACAATCATTGATACTTACAAGCACAGAATGCAATAAAAGCAGCACTGAGGCAGAACATTAGCCAAACACACTCTCATATTTGAAGCAAAATAAATAAGAAGCCAAGTATTGCAGAACAACCTGTTAGAACAATAGTTCATTGAAATTAGTTACTTGCCATTTAGGGACAGTTTTGCATACAGAGTGCTTATCTTCTTATTTTGGCTTTTCCTGGTTAGGGGTCGCCACAGCGGATCACCTGTGCACTCATGATTGGCAGTGGAGTTTTTTTACAGTGTCGAGTTGCCAGCCTGGCACCCAACCTTCCACAGAAGGCACACACATGCACTCATGGCTCAGGTCAATTTAGAGTGTCCAATCCACCTACAGCATCTCTTTGGGATGTGGGAGGAAACCGGAGCAACCGGAGGAAACCCATGCAACCAGAGGGAGGGCATGCAGACTCCACACAAAAGATACCCCAGCCGAGGATCGAACCAGAGAACCTCTTGCTGTGAGGCAGCAACACTAACCACTGTGGCTGCCCTGCATGTAGAGTGCTAATAATGATTTCAATTGAAATCAATTAGTATATGTTTCCAAACTCGCACTCTGCTGGATAATAACAACAGTGTTACAGTGTAGTTGAATGAATTCTACAGTCATTCACTGCCACTGAGTATCATGTCAGCCGAGCTATTTAATCATCAATGCATTGGCAAAAACGTTCTTTGGAATCTAAGTAAGAATCTATATAAAATAATGTCCACAGCTGATTTACAAAATCAAATTATTTTTAGAATATAGCAAAGCAAAGAATATATATGATAGCAGGATGAAGGTTGGTAAGACAAAAATAAGAATAAATTAAATTACAAAGAACCTAAATGAATGTGTAGTACCATGGCTCATAATATGTGCTGCTAAGGCATTACTATCTTTTTTATTCTTTATGTCTCTCTGATGTTAAGGACCCTATCCTTAAAGGGTCTATTTGTCTTGCCAACATAAAATGCATGACATAGTTGACAGAAAGAAAAATATACAAGGTTAAACGTTTTGCAGTCAACATAAAAATCAACATTAATTGTGAATCTTAAAACTGGGTGTGTGTATGACAGACAGGTAAAAATAAATTTACAGACTGAACAACTTCTGCAAGGAAATGTACCAATCCTGAAGATAATGGATTCCCCTTTCTCTAGTATATTGGACTTATAACAAAGGTGTTGCTTGAGGGATTTGTTGTTTCTGAAAGAAAAATGTGGAATACTTCCTATCTTGTCTTTAAACTCAGGTACACTGTTCAGTATCTTCCAGTTATTCTTTATAATGTCACAGTATTGACTTATATCACTAGAATAGTGTAGATGCACTTAAAAATATTACTAGTAGAGTCCTGTTGCCATCCTACTGTATGTGTGCTTGTAGTTGATTTAAAATAAGGCCTGCATCTATTTAATCTCTGCTTCCAAGCTTCAGAGATGCAGGTATCTATTTCTCGATAGCCCCTTTCTAAAAAGTAATTTTTCAAACATTTAAGAGCTTTGTGTGCAGCTGTATCATCATTATGAAGCCTAAGATAGTAATGCCTTAGCAGCACATATTATAAGCCATGGTACTACACACTCCTTTAGGTTCTTTGTATTGCAAGTTTTAGACACTAATTTAAGAAGAGGAGATTTTAAAAAACACACTGAAACTATAGAACAGAAGTGGATTTTAATGTTGAATGCAGAAAAAACACCTGGTCTAAATGTTTTTTTTTCACTGAAACCCTTCCTGATCAGTCTATCAGTCTACCTGAAAAATCTCTAGTAACTAGATATATTGCTATATCTATATATATATATATATATATATATATATATATATATATATATATATATATATATATTTATGGATCCCCTACACTACACCGACACACCACAAACCCGACAGCCACAACGCCGACACCAAAACACCGAAACCACAAAATACCGACAGTCCACATTACTGAACACCATAACACCGACTCACAACGCACACACAACACAAGCACACCAAAAACCTTACAAACCTACACTAAACCTTACATATACAACTGTCTATGCTTTAACCTTAACCCGAACCCTAACCTTAAGGTCCGTCACTATCGCACACTTACCCGCACCCTAACCCTACAGTCTGTCACTAACGCACACTTACCTTACCCGGACCCTAACATCCGTCACTGTTGCATACTTACACAGTGTGTTCGTTTCGCATGTTGGTGTTTTCATTGTCGGGATTTTGAACTCTCGGTTATTTCCGTTGTCGGTCTTCCGGTGTCGGTATTCTCGTCGTGGGCATGTCCCTGTGCTTGCAGGCCACCAGGTGCAAGATTAATACTGAATAGGGCACCTATCCAATCACTGAGGCAGCTATAAAATGTCTTTAACAAACTCTGTCCTTAGGGATGATAACGAATTTCTTTGTGAACTGTGTGTGGCTGCTTAACTGACATCTGTGTTACAGTGCAGGTCTCTCAGTTGAAGGTTACACTAGTTTTGTGTTACTGGTTACATGTGAACTACTGCTTTGTTTCTTCAACAGTTGGGCTTTGGTGGCATTTTTACCTTTGAAGAATTAATTAAGGGAAAGGTGCATCATTATTAAGTTTAAAAAGTAATCTGGCATTTAGAAATTTTGCATTATTTAAAATTATTGTATTTTTTGCCATAGCAACTTTTTAGTGGAACCACCAGGTTGTCATAAAACCTCTAAATCATACCCTAAAACCCTATATTTAACCCTGAAAATCTGAACTTAAAAAACTTTAGCCATACCATACAAAGATGTCCCTCTCACCAAGCTGCGCCAGGACAGGGGTCAGAGTGAGCTGCTTATAAGGGGCTAGAATCTGCCAGACCATGCATCCACTCAGGTCATTGAATTACAAGTACCAGTACAACTCTGTCATCATACAAGTGTGTGTAAATGACCCAATCTATACTTCACTGGACTATACAAAAAGAGACATGATGGAACACTCAGACTATGTGTCCCAGGCTGGTAAGGTCCTGGCACTGAGCATTCTACCTTCCCTGAGGATAATGCCACAATATGAGCAGAAGATAACTGACTTTAACAATTGCCTTAGGTTTTGGTGTCATTCAAAGGAGATACATTTTAATTGCGGGAGGATATAGTTGACAGACATGCTGCTTTGCCAACGATGGTGTGCATCTCTCCCCCTCAGACTTTTCGATATTGGCTGAAGTACCCCTGCTGTGTCTTTTGTAAACAATGGCAGTCTGATAAACATTTAACATAACACAACCAGCCCAGGATAACACAAAGGTACTACTATTCAGTTGCAAGACTGTAAACAAAAAACCTCCATTCCCTGTAAGCTCTAATCATGCTGGAGACAGTAGACATCTATGTTGTTACAGACACATTGTTTAAAGCCACAGAGAGCACCCTGGCAGCGCAAGGCTGTAATGCCTTCAATAACTATAGACCAGCTTCTGCACAGGAAGGAACAAAATACGGAGGTGTCTCAATATTCATTAAAAACAGTCATACCTCAAAACTGGTCAAGCAGAATGACTCACTTGCGTTACTCCATGTCCAACTTACCATAAGCAAAGTCTCACATTATATCATTGCAAACTACATATTTCTCTTTATGATCCCTAGGGGCACTGGTACCACATATCTAAATCTACTGGAGTTGTTCAGTATTCAAGCCAGCACAATAGTCATGTGTGACCAACTACTCACTATAAACTGGGAAACATGCAACTTCCAGTGAGCAAGTCCAGAGATTCCTGAACTTTGTCAGCACAAATGCTCTGGACCAGTTAGTCTGTGCACCCATTAGGGGCACCAACGTCCTTGACCTTATCCTCACAAACATGGGGGATCCTGGCACCCACTCATATGTACATCACTTGTCAGGTCAGAACATAAAGCAGTCTTCCTTGAAATCAAAATAAAACTTGTCACCACATCTACCCCTCATATGTTTAGAAACTATTCCATAGCAAAACATCTTATTACTGTGTGATGCCCTTGCAAGAGTTCAAGACCCCCAAACCACACGAACTGCTTTGCCAATGCAGAATTGTTCACAGAAACTCTGTATCATCATGTAAACACCTGCACTGAGGCAACTGTACTGACCCAAAATGAGCTTAAGACTAACTAGAAAAATGAGACACCCTGGTGGAATCCCAATAACAACAATTTATATAACAAAAGGAAGAAAACCAAGGCCAAAACTAATTGCCCAGCAAGTCCAGAAATACCTAATCAAACTAAATAAGCAACTCATGAGTCTTATCAAGTTTGTCAAAGCCAGGTTTGAGGTTAAGATAGCCTCACAGCAAAGGGCAACTGCACGGCCTTTAGCTAAGTCCACAAATTTTAAGGTAATACAAATTCTAAGGTAATACACAATATTGTGCTGAACTAATTGCAAACAGAACCATCTATATTGAACTTGAGGATATGGCAAACCTACTGGTTGACAAATATAGCTCCAATTTCACCCCTCTGTCTCCCCCTACACCTCACAAGAGATACTCTTAACCATAACTCCCCTGCTATAAATAGTGAACAGGTTCTCAATACCCTCTCCAAAGCAAACATTCTGCAGCTATGGGCCCTGACAACATCCCAGGTTGCCTCCTAAACAGCATGAAACATGGCTTAGCAGGTGATCTAAGACAATTGTTCAACCATAATCTCCAAACTGGTTTTGTGCATAGTGAATGGAGGTGTAGAGCAGTTATCTCTCTGCACAAGGGCAGGCTGTGTATTGACTCATGTAATTACAAACCCCTAAGTCTGACTAGTGTCATATATAAGATCAGCGCAGCGCCGGTTAAACTTTTTCTGGCTCCGCCAAGTCTGCTCTTCAAATTTTCCCTTAAGGAAGCTCTACTCTTAGTATAACCAGACTACTCACTGTATTATAAGTCTAGCACTTGTTCTCAATACTTCTCTACTAAGTAAGCACTCTCATACTAAGTAAAGCACTACATCTACTTACCACCCTTGTGAATATCCACTTCCCTGAAAGGTATACCACCCCCTTATACTGTTCTAGCATGTCGAGTGGTAGATTACTGGCATCGTCTCCAGTTCAGCTGGTCAATCTGGGTATCTTGAGACAATGCTACAATTGTCTCATGTACACAGACAACCCTCTCCTCCTCCCAACAAACACAAATACATGTGAGAGATGCAACTATATACCCAAACTGGAGGCTGAACTCTCTCAACTCAGGGCTGGCATGACCAGACAGAAGTAGATGGCAACCACACACACAACAATCTCAGTCCCACATAGACCTAACACAACTGCAAACCAAACACATAAAAACACAAAGACATACTCAGAGGCTCTAATAAAAAACTTACCAAAACAACAGAGGCTCCCAAAGGAGACATCCAAAAATCCACCACCTCAAAACAAAACACATGCAACACATACTTCAATAAATCAGTGTGTCGACCAATCGCAGCCCTTAAGGCCAAACACCTTGCCTGATACACTAGTAATAGGTGACTCCATAGTCAGACACACTGATGTCCCACTGACCAGGCTGAACAAGGAGAAGGTGACTGTGAGCTGTCTATCGGGAGCTAGGATCCGCCACATAACACACGCACTCAGGTCACTCCAAAGCAAGTACAAATATGACTCCGTCATTGTCCATGCTGGTGTAAATGACCTGAGACGTACCTCCCTGGACTACGTGAAAAGAGACATAGAGGAGCTCTCCGATTATGTAGCCTAGGCTGGTATGACCCTGACCCTGAGCAGCATCTTGCCCTCACCAAGAATGATACCACAATACAAAGACAAGATGATCAGCTTTAACAATTGGCTCAAGTACTGGTGTCATTCTAAGGGGATCCAATGTCTGTCTGCCTGGGATGATATGTTGGACAAGCCACACTGCTTCGCAAGGGATGGCTTACACCTGTCATCACTGGGCTTCCGGATATTGGCTAAGGCTCTTGCCACACCCATAGTGCCTTTTTTAGGCAAGGCTCAAAAGACAAACCCACCTCCTTAGAAAACAAAAATGGAAAAAAACTAAGGGTAATGCTGCTAGTCTAAATCTCAAGATGCAGGCACTTGATGCACTCCTCAGCATGGAGAACATCGACATCTGTGCAGTAACTGAAACCTGGTTCAAGGTTGCTGAGAGCACCCCAGGGCTACCAGGCTATACCTCGTATCATGCTTTTTGGCCCCAAAACCTGGGCCGAACCACAAAGGGAGGGGGAATGTCCATATTCATAAAGGACACCCACACCTCCAGATTAGTAGCAACACATGAAGCATCAGAGACCATACAGGTGCAACTAACCATAGGCAAAACTGCTATACAACTGGTAGCATGTTACAGACCACCGTCCCAATCTCAAGAACCCCACTCAGCCTTCCTGAAGACATTGGAGGATATGAATGTATCACAAAATACCATCATACTGGGAGACTTCAACTACCCAAACATAGATTGGGTACATTATTCTAGCCCTAATATCCTAGCCCAAAGGTTCCTGGAATTCATAAATTCAAATGCACTGTAACAACTAGTCACCTCTCCCACTAGGGAAGATAATATACTAGACCTGATCATCACAAACATGGGGACAAAATGCTCCACACCGGAAGTATACCCCTCACTAGTGAGATCTGATCACAAACTAATCACCCTGGATATACATATCCCACCTCCAACCCCAGCACAAAAGACCACAGTGAAAAACTTCTCAAAAGCAGACTTCACTCTTCTTAAGACTGAGATGGTATCCTTTAAGCCCACTGTGCCAGTGGATACCACATCCCACAATGCGAATCCTTCACAAATGCTTTCTATGGACATCTCCAAGAATGCATGGATCATGCAATCCCAAACAAATCCAAGTCCCTCTCCACCAAATGTAAGCGTCCTGTCTGGTGGACCTCAGCCATAAACAAATTGTATAACAAAAGAAGGAAGCTACTGCACGTCATAGCGAAATCCCATGAAGGAAGACATCTCTGATCAACATTAGCAGAAAACTACGTTCTCTCATAAAAACATCCAAGGCAAACTTTGAGAGAAAAATTGCTAAGGACACTAAAGATAACCACAAAGCCTTCTTCAGCTATGTTAGAAACCTGGGCGGAAACCCTCAGATATGCTCAGAGTTGGTTCACAACAACAAAAAATACACTGAACCCACAGATATTGCCAACATTCTGGCTGACAGGTTCAGTGCAAATTTCTCCCCTCCTTCACCCCCAAAAGAAGAAATACTTATCCCAGCTGACTGTAATCTCCCTGTCATCTCAGATGTCCAAGTGAGAACCGCCCTAAACAAAGCAAAAAACACAGCATCAATGGGACCTGACGGAATCCCGGGGTGCGTGTTACGTGAACTCCAAGAGGAGCTAAACCCACACATAAAAATGCTATTTAACCTTAGCCTTACTTCGGGATATGTACCTGAACACTGGAGTACAGCAACAGTGGTCCCACTCCACAAGGAGGGTGCCTCTACAGACCCTGGAAACTACCGCCCCATAAGCTTAACTAGCCTGGTCTGCAAAGCTATGGAAAGAATCATTATGGAACTCATAAACAGAGACATAGGGGACCTACAGACACTTGACCCCACCCAGTTCGGCTTTGTAAAGGGCAGATCCTGCCTTTTAAACCTGGTTGACTTTTCCAAAACAGTCACTAGAGCCATTGATGAGGGCAAAGCAGTCCATACAGCATACCTGGACTTGGCTAAGGCCTTCGACACAATACCCCACTCAGGCATCATAGATAAGCTAAACAACTTAAAAGTAAACCCTTATGTCACTAGATGGGTTGCAAACTGGCTAAAGGACAGAACCCATAAAGTTAAAATCGCTGGAGCAATGTCAGACTCAAAGCCAGTCACAAGTGGTGTCCCACAGGGATCTGTCCTGGGACCCCTCTTGTTCGGCATTTATTTCTCAGATGTTAAAGCAAACATGGGAGGGCTGTGGCTGACAAAGTTCACAGATGACTGCAAACTAGGCGCTATAGTCGATACACCAGCAGACAAACACATCCTATAAAAAGGCCTCACTGAAACGGACAACTGGTGCCGTAGTCACGGCCTTAAACTAAATGCCAAAAAATGTATAGTCATCCCTTTTGGAAAAAACAAAGTACCCACAAATTATCACATAGACAGCAACCCACTGAGTATGGAAAAAGTAATCAGAGACCTAGGGACCCAAGTAGACAGTGACCTCTCATTTGACACCCACGTTGCCAAAGTGGTTAGAAAAACATTCTACCTTGCACACCTCATCATGAAGGGATTCACATCCAGATCCAAGGATGTCATTGTACCCCTATATTCCTCCCTCATCAGACCCATGATTGAGTACAATGCCCCATTTGGTATGTACCTCACCCACCATTTGCAATAGCTGGAGAGACCACAAAAGTACCTCACCAAAAGGATCAAGGGTCTCCAACATATGTCTTATTCTGCCAGACTAAAGAAACTTCAGCTCTATTCAGTAGCATACCGCCTGCTCAGAGGTGATCTCTGCCTGACGTACAACGCCATGTCCAATCAGGATCTGATGGACATGCTCCACCTCAAAAAATCCAAATCCATCAGGACCACGAGAGCTAAAGACTTAAACCTCGGCACAAGTATGAATAGGACATGCTGGAGGGATAGATTCATAACCCAGAGGCTTCCCATGCTTTGGAACAGGATCCCAGTTCGTATTAGGCAGAGCCCCTCACTGACTCTCTTCAAGAGAAATCTTGATGAGTGGATGGGAGATCGTAAGTTTACCCCAGGGTCACATCTGTGTCACTGCTAGACAGGGGCACAGTAAACTAATTCTATTATATAAGGGGACCTTCATTGTGTCACTACTAGACAGAGGCATAGTATTCTAGATTTATTCTGTACATTTTTGTACCATTTCATGGGGTGGCAAAAGCCACATCACTATGGCTAGGCTTACAAATGCCCCTGGGCAGATAGCCTAGTACTATACTATGAAACTGAATTATATGAGATATTATAAATAAAGACATCGGAAATATTCACATACTGGATCAAACACAGTTTGGTTTGTCAAGGGCAGATCATGCCTGCTCAGTCTGATGGATTTCTTTGGCTATGGGTGAGGGTAAAATACTACACACTACCTATCTTGACTTGGCCAAGCCATTCAACACAATTCCTAATTTGGTTATTGTTGACAAACTCACAAATGCCTCACAAATAGGACACAAAAAGTCAGGATAGAGGACTGTACCTCCACAAAATGACCAGTCACCAGCAGAATCCCTCAGGGCTTGGTGCTGTGGCCGCTCCTTTTTTGCATTTACATTCCAGAAGTCAAAGATAACATTAAAGGCCTCTTGTTGACCATGTTTGTGGACAACTGCAAGCTCAACACAAATATAGAATCCGCCAAAGGCAGTAATATTCTCCAACAAGGCTTGTCTCAAACTAATAATTGGTGCCAGAGCCATGGTCTAAAACTGAACAGTAAAAAAAGTTCATAATAATGTATTTTGGAAAGTCATCCACCCCCAACAATTACAACATAGACAATACACCCTTAAGAGTGGACCCAGTGGTTAAAGACTTTGGAATTTAAGAAGAAGGTAATTTGGCTTTTGACCATCATGTGTCTTTTGTTGTTAAGGTCATCATTTTATATTGTGCAACTTATTATCAAGGGTATGGCATTCAGGTTCAAAGATGCCCTTATCCTGTTGTACTGAGCTCTCATAGGCCAAGCATTGCGTACAGCACTCACTTCAGTATGTACCTTTCCAGGCATATACAACAACTGCAACATTGACAGGGGTTCCTTACCAAAAGAATGTAAGGCATAATCCACATGGAATATTAAGGTTGCCTCAACTCCTTATATTTATATTCCGTCTTTCAAAGGCTACTGAGCAATAATCTATATCTGGTTACAAGGTATCATCTGATCCAGTTCTGAGGGACTTGCTGCACATCTGGAGGTCTAACAGTGCTAAAAATGTGCACTCCAAGGACGTAAACCTCATTTGCAATATAAATACAACATGCTGAGGGGATAGGTATGTGTCTCAGAGGCTTCCCCTGCTCTGGGACAGGATTCCCATTCATGTGAAACAGAGTTCATTCCTCACTCTATTCAAACATAACCTGGACCAATGGATGAAGAGTTAGAAACTTACCACTGGATTGGCAACAATACCACACTTGGACAAAGGCAGCCTGTAAATGTTAAACCACCTAAACACAACTATTTTCAGCTGAGTAATTTATCCTGTCATAAACAAATGGGAAAATAAGGCCAGACTTAAAAAAAAGGCCTTCTAGAGCCATTAGCCCAGTAATCATCTATAAATCTATAATCCTAATTGTAAAACCTTAACCCTAAAACTTTAACCCTAAAACCCAATCCTAATGCTAATCCTAAAACTCTAACCCTAATTTTAAAACCCTAACCCTATTCATAAAACTCTACCCCTGAAACCCTAATGCAAACCATGTGCCCATCTTCAGATTGCTTAATTCAAAGTTATGCTACTTTTGTAGAACAACTTCCCATGGGATAGAAGCAACTGTGACCTAAAAAAGCCAGTTTAGATTAAGCAATTAACTTGATATAGATCAGCTGGCACAACATTGAAGGTACAGCACTAAACTCCATGAGGGATACCCTGCTACAAAGCCATATCAATAACAGTTTTCTACAGCACACCACCTAGGGTGTCCTATGCCGTTTCCCATAGGTTACATTTCCAGAAGAATCATCGTCATTATTTTGCTCCAAGCACAGTACTTGAAATGGCAATACTGCCATCTCACTGTCAGGCTAAGCTGAGGTTTTACACATTTCAAGCCTTATAACATGTTGGCCATCCTCAATGTCTGAATTTCGTCTGCTTGCATGACTGCAACAGTCATACCTCACTTTTGTCTATTCCTGATGCCAGCTGGGAAGGCAAAATCTGCACAGTGTGAGGAAAAACAGGACATTCTTGTCAAATCCTAATGCAGTTGCCTTTGGAAGTCAGAGGGTCCTGGCTGGATTCATATATTTATGTTCTTTGTTTTTAATGGCAGGGTGTGCAAATATGCAAATTCCCTAACTGTGCAAACCAGTACAGGTTGTTTAATATTCTTCTTCCTGTATTCCTAAGCTCCCTGTCTGTCCCCTACCTTTCTTCCATTTCCAAACTCAAAGCTAACCTGGCCTACCACTGATTTTCCAGTTTGTTTTCCCTTCCTTCTGTCCTACTTTCTTCCTCTTTCCAAGTTCCTGCTTTATAACATTCCATATTTTCTGCTGTCTAAATTGTATGCCAGCAGGGGAATGGCATAAAAAGTCTGTAATGTCAGCGTAATATAAGGAAAGGAAAATTAATTAGTGCCAAATATGCCATTAAAGCATTAAACAATCGTGTCTCTGGGTGGCACACATACTGCATTCACATAAACAGAATTTAATTTGAATAACAAAGTGCCTTAAACACAGCAAATAACTGACTTTCAAAAGGATCATTTATGCTGAGTCATGCCAGATTTTGTAGCACAGGCAGGTCACTGTAATTTGTTTTAAATGCCTTTAATAATTTTGTGGAGAGCTTGGCTTGCATTTAAAATGCTGCTGGTACAACTGTTATAAATGACACTGCTACCCTCTGCTGGCCGTAAGGAAGTTAAGCACCCAGTTCTGATTTTTTTTTTTTTTTTTTTTTTATCTTTGAATGTATGCTAAGTTAAATCCTTTTTCTTTGATTGATAAGGCAGGAAAACTAATGGCTAAATGGTTATTAGGAGACTTTTTGCTTATTTGTTCTTGGATAAAATAGTTGTAAGCTATGACCTTTGCTCTTTGATGCTTATATGGTGTTATCTCTTCTTCTTGGCTTTTCCAAGTTAGGGGTTGCCACAGCAGATCACCCGTCTGCTCATGATTGGCAGTAGATTTTTATGCTGTCAAGTTGCCAGCCCAGTGCCCAACCTTCCATGGAAGGCACACTTATGTATAGGGCCAATTTGGAGTGTCCAATTCACCTACAGCATGTCTTTGGAATGTGAGAGGAAACTGGCGCACCTGAAGGAAACACATGCGACCACATGCAGACTCCACAGAGAAGGCACCCCAGCTGAGGATTGAACTGGAGAACCTTTTTCTGTGAGGCGACAATGCTAACTGCTGCACCACTGTGGCTGCCCCTCATGTGGTGTTATCTCTAAGTACCCAAATAATGCATGCAATCTGCTCATCCAGAGTAATTTATCATTTTATATATAAGAACAATTTTATATTTTTATCCTTTTTTGACATGGTTAGTCCCACTAGGCTAGCAGCCTGTTTTCAGGGAAGATAAGAGTTGGCATTTACATTTTTCAGCAGTAGAGTTTTATGCTGTTAAGTTGCCAGTCTAGCGCCCAACCGAGGATCGAACCAGAGAACCTTTTTCCTGTGAGGCAGCAACAATGCTAACCGCTGCACCACCATGGCCACCCCTCATGTGGTGTTATCTCTAAGTGCACAAATAATGCAATCTGCTCATCTAGACTAATTTATCATTTTATATATAAGAACAATTTTATATTTTTATTTATTTATCCTTTTTTGACATGGTTAGTCCCACTAGGCTAGTAGCTTGTTTTCAGGGAAGATAAGAGTTGGCATTTACATTTTTCAACAGTTTTTTAACAGTGCACAACTTCATGCCTAGCTGCATATAGCAAACATTAATGAACTTACACATACTTTTTGACTGTCCAGAATTTCACAGAATCTTCTGAATTTGCCTGCATATTTGTGGTCTGTTCCTCATAAAATGTGTGGTTTACTGGCAAATCATGTAGGACTGAAGTCACTGAATAACAACTCATAAGTTTAAAACTTGACATCCCTCAGAAGATGTATAGTACTACACCTATTATTCTAACAATTATAAGAGCAATATTTAAAATCTGTCTATGATTTGTGCCTTTGCTCTGCTCATTAGTTTTGTCTTTGTCCAAAATTATTGTGCTAAGAGGTTAAGAGGTATGATCGTACATGATCTAGTGTGTTCATTTTAACACAAGTACTAGTGATGAGGCGAAATTTGGCTTGGCACCTTAACGCTTTTTCAAGATCAAGCTCTGCCCGAGGCTCTTATAATTACTGGTGCCTCTCTCTCTTCTCAGTTTTTAAAGGATGGGTTTGGCACAATGGTTAAGGTCTTTACCTTCTAAATACAAAGTGCAGCATTTGATTCTGACCTTGTAATATTGGCTAGAATTCAAATCACCCTGCAAGACAGTTAATTTACTATTCGCTTATAATCAGTTTATGTTTCATTTCAGTTGTTTTTCCTTGTTGTCAATATTGTTCAAATGCTGGCATACCCAGTTCAGATCTCTTTCAGTTCTTTCCTGTCAGATATTGATAGTTTGAGTGTCTCTGTTTTCCTGTCCAAGCTAGGGCCTTTGTTTTCTGTAAAGTTGTAATAAAGTTTCTGCCTTTGCTGTGGTGCCTTTAGTTGACATTTGGAGTCTTTCTTACTTTGCTAAATATTTGTTTTGGTAATTTGTTTCAATGTGGGATAAGCAGGGCATGCTAGAAAAGCATTCCGTGTCCAAAAATACCAGGAGTGCAGGCATAACATTCCACCACAGGAGGAAGCATAGTCTTCATGTTAAGGATAGAACACCTGAACAGAGACAGATCATGGTCAAATGGGGCCCTAGGCAGGGTCCCTCCTGTAGCAACCACCTAAACCCACCCCCTACAGCAGTCCCCTCCCCAGCCATTCCAGTGTCAGAATCTACTCCAACCTTATCGCACCACCAGGCCACTAAGATCCAGCAACAAAAATCACTTGCAGATCACTAAAGCCAATAACTCTGCTGGTGAAGCAGTATTCTCTTGTGCCATAACTACTGTCTGTTTATTTTAACTGTGGAGCTTTTCTCCCTGGGCCTCCGCTGAAAATGGACCTATGTCCAGTCGGACACTCCCGGTCAACAAATGTAAATAAATAAATAACTAAATAAATGAATAAATAAATTACTTGGCTATTTCTCCTCAGTTACCATAAACACTGTTCATATTTGTCAGTGTGCATACTGTTTTCTTATTTACTTCTGCAATGATCACAAATATTGAAGTAGAATAGCACAAACACTGGTATTTGCTAAACAAACAATACAGTCTCATAATGAAAAAGCTTAGCATGAGCAGTAAACTTCTCTGCCTTTGAAACTTACATTCATTGAAACGGCATTAAAACCCACTTTCAAAGAAAATGCATCTGACCAGTGGAGGATTAAGTTTAACTTTGGGCTGTTTTCAAACCTTAGGCACACATTTATAGGGCCATGTATGTTTTTTGATTCACCTTCCTGATTGTATTAAATTATATTCCTTGTATAATATGGCACCACTTGTTACAGTGTTTTTTTTTTTAATTTGCAGTTTTGAACATCCTTCCAGTAAGCAATGAAACAAAATGTATGAACCAATAATGACAAAACTACCCATTTCAGAAAATTTCAACTGTAAAAAGCCTTTCAAACTTCTGTCATTACAATCCACTAATAGCAGTCAATAAACACAATCTCTGCAGAGGTAAAAGTCATCCAAATAATTTCACCTTAAAGAGATATGTAACTAATGACGGAGTTGCTACTGGCAAACAATTTTATATTTCAGTGTTTCATCTACAAATTCAGTACTTTCTGCCCTTGTAGAATTAATTGCCTATGTTACATTAAAAAAATGTTAAGCTGATGGTATTAATATAGGGAATGACTGACAAACTGACAACAGGTTCATAGTTACTTGACATCTCATACAAAGGAGGACACACTTAGGAGTGTAGAACCCCTACCCCCCCTTAAAATGCACCAAATAATCATCTATCAAATGGGCACTGCAATATCAGCACTCCATCTTCATGGTGTGGGAGTAGAACTCACAGCCTTCTGCACCAAAGGCAATTATGCTACTAACACTACTGTCAAATTCTACAGCACAAACATTGACTGCTATTTGCTAAACAAAACAGTTAGTTGCACCATTAAAAACAGATTTATCATGAGCAACAGTAAATTTCTCTTTCTTTGAAACACACAGTTCCATGAAAATGAACTGAAACTCATAATCCCTTGATAATACACTGAAACTCATATCATTCCCAGGAAATGTGCTGAAACAAACTCACAATTCCTTCAGCAGTCTGTTAGTTGGTACAGAAGATTCAGGCTGTTGTCTCCAATGAAGTTCACAATTCCTTCAGCAGTCTGTTAGTTGGTCCAGAAGATTCAGGCTCTTGTCTCTGCTGAAGCTCACAATTTCTTCAGCTGTCTGGTAGTTGGTATAGAGAATTCAGACTCTTTTCTCCTATAACCAAGTTACAGGGTCAAGCCTGATCAAGTTAATTGACTAACCTGCCCTCCTCCCTAAGTAGGGCATTACATACCATACCTCCATACCTCTCAATCTCTTAGTATAAGAAATTTGGATGGTTTACCTTCATAACAGCGAAACACAGTGGTGCGATTGTTCATATGAGCGAATCGTAACCACGAAACGTAAAACAGCAACAATTTTAAATGTTCGAAAAATCAGCAAATTGAAAAGCCGATTCACTGATTTTCGAACATTAATGTCGAAAAAAATTAGATAAAGTGCAATGTAGGGGGGCAAGCCCCCCTGTGCCCCCCCCACCCCCCCTACTTTATTATTCTAACTCCAGGATCGCACTACAGTAGGGAAATAAACCATTTTCCGATCCCCACTATAGTGCAATCTGCCCCAGAATGTCGAATGTGCAATGAGCGAATCTCATTGTCCATTCACTCATTGCACATTTGACTCTTTTTCCATTCGGCGTTTGCAAACTTCACAAACTACCTTTCAGAAAATTGCTGTTCGCCCTTGTGCAATATGCACATGTAAAGGTAAACCAATTTGGACAAAGCCTACAATAATGGGGAAACAAAGGCCCCAAAAATAGGGACAGATTTTAAATATTTTTATTTATTATTTATTTTGCATTTGTTGACCGGGTTTGTCCGACTAAGCTAAGTAGCCATTTTTCAGCAGAGGCCTGGGGAGAAAAGCTCCACATGTTCTACAGATTATCATTTACAAAAATAAGTAAACAATCAAAAACTGGTTTACAGAAAATATTCAAAGTAACATATACATGAAAAATAAGGATTTACTACAGTAAACTAGTCATTATGTTTGTCAGATTTAGAATCCTACACCATTCAGAAGGACTAACAATAGTTTTGTCACCAGACGTAATATCTTACATTATGTAGATAAGAATGTATGCAATGTGCTTACGCTAGAGAAGTTAATGTGAGACAAGGTCTAGAAAGTTAAAGAAATATAGAGGTATGCAGTTAGGGTTGATAAACTGCTTAAGAGGGGTGGGTACAGGGGCAGGTCCATTGGCTTAACAGGTATTCTTTAGTAGCTAGCTTGAATTGACTAAGTTGCTTGAGTGACCTGATCTGTAGTGGGAGTTTGTTGGAAAGATTATAGCTATAGAGAATACATCCTTTCTTAGTTTTCGGTGTGTAGATTTGTAGCAGATCTAGGTTAGCACTCTGGATGGATCTAGCAGGTGAATAGTGGGAGATGATAGATGATAGGGTAGGACAGTAAGAAGTCTGATAAAATATGGAGGGGATGATCTGGAGTTGAGGGAGAAGAAGATGGTGAGTTAGTTCAAGCCAGTTAAGGTGTCTGAGTGAGAGACAGTGATGTGACTTATAAGTTTGATGTGCTGCAGATTTGGCTATCTTGCTGTAAGTAGATTCAAGTTTGGCAAGGAGTGTTGAGTTGAGGCAAGTAAGAGTTTGAGAGCCATAAAATAGACTGGATAGGAGGTAGGCATATGAGAGAGTTATTTTTGCTTCACTGGTGAGAAACTTTTTGTTGCGGTAGATGAGCCCTAGTTTCTGATGAGTTTTCTTGATACAGTTGTTAATGTGTAGATCGAATTTAAGTTGGTTGTCAATGAAGACACCAAGGAGTTTAGTTCTAGTTTTTACCTCAATGTGTGTGTGCTATTGAGGGACAGGATTGTGAAAGGTGATTTAATGTGGTTGTAGTTTTTAGGAAGAAAAAGCAGTAGCTTCGTTTTGTTTGGGTTAAGGATAAGCAGGTTATCAGAGAGCCAGTTTTCTACTGAGTTAAAGGAAGTCTGTGTTGTAGAGATGAGTTCAGAGGGAGGGTCAGCAATAGTGATGACAGTAGAGTCATCAGTGTATTGGACCAGTGATGACTGAGGACAGGAAGAATAAAGAAGATTAGTGAAGGTGTTGAAAAGTAGTGGGGCAAGGATGGATCCCTGTGGGACACCCATTTTAACTGGGAGAGGAGGGGAGAATGCAGATTGCCACTTCCCTGCTTGAGATCTGTCAGCAAGGTAGTAGGAAGACCATGCAAAAGTAGTAGGAGAGAAGTTAAGGTTGGTAAGTTTGTGCAGAAGGAAAGGGTGAGAGATGGTGTCTAAAGCTTTAGAGAGAGCTAAAAATAGGCAAGAGACAAGTTTGCTATCTCTGGCAAGGGATATAGTATTAAGGAATGATAGTAGGGCAGCAGTAGTGCTATGCTTTGGTCTAAAGCCATGTTAAGTAGGTGTGAGCAGATTTTGAATATTGCACTTATAGACTTAGAAAGTAGCTAAAATAACATCATTTGTTTTATCATGCATTTTTCTGAAGGAAATGAAGTCTGAAACTCAAATGTATGGCATTATTTAGTTATTTCAGTCATCAGTGATTTGCCAGAAAACCATAAATTTTATGAGGAGCAGGCCAAAAATATGAGGCAAAAATCTGGGCAGTTAAGAGGTATGCATACCTCTTGACCTCTTAGTGCAAGAGATCCGGGACAAAGTCTGAAATAATGGGGATACTATGGCCCAAAATAGGGATAGATTTTAAATATTGTTCTTTTTAACTTAGAAAGTTGCTAGAATAACAGGACTTGTGTTCACAAGCATTTTCTAATGACATGAAGTCTAAAACTCATATATATGTCCTTATTTAGTGACTTCAGTCCTCTGATTTGCCAAAAACCACAAATTTTATGAGAAACAGACAAAAACTATGAGGCTAAATCTGAGTAGTTTTGAGGTATGTTAACACACACACACACACACACACACACACACACACACACACACACACACACACACATGCATGCACACACGCACACACACACACACACACACACACACACACACACACACACACACACACACACACACACACACACACACATACACACACCTACTGTCACACAATACAAATGCACAGACACACACACACACACACACACACACACAAACACACACACACACACACACACACACACACACACACACACACACACACACACACACACACACACACACACACACCTTCTATTTCACACAGCAACAAATGGCTAGCTTAAATTCCACACACACCTACTCTCTCAGGCAGATCCACACTCATGTACTTTATCTCTCATACGAACAGACTGGCTAGTTTAAATCACACACACACACACACATACACACACACACACACACACACACACACACACACACACACACACACACACACACACACACACACACACACACACCCTCTCTCTCAACAGAATGGCTAGTTTAAATTCCATGCTTGACTGTGGAATGATCTCCACATTGGCATGTGTGTGTATACGATGCATGCATGGTCCTCCTTAAAGGAGAAGACACTGCCACCACGGATGTAAACACATTCCACACTTGCAAACAAAATGTTTATTTTTATTTTATTTTTTTTATTCTTAATCATTGAAGTTTCCTGGCCAGAGTGGACCCTCCCCAGCCATGGGGCCCTAGGCAACTGCCTATATCACCTAGTGCTGGCTCTGGCTCTGCACCTGAATATACCCACCTGTGATACTTTTGTTAGAAGCAATCAGCTGCCAAAGCAGGACAGTCCTTCACAGCCACAGACAGCAGCTTTCAGTTTTTCTTGTGCCACTGAAAGAGAAGGATCTCTGAGAAGATTACCTTTATCTCGGAAAATTGATCTCTGGAGCTAAGATAAGAAACTCTTTGGGCTATTTTATTCCTCCCTCTGTCTTTCCTATTAGTGCTTGTCCCTCCCGGACATGGACATTCATTACTAAATACTCTCTATTGACTAGAGTATATGTGATAGTACAGTGGGATGAAACTGCTAGGCTTGAAATGACTTTCGGGTCAACATCCTAGTAACCTCTTATGATCCTAAAATCCTATGATACAATTCTGACGTTTGAGTTTCTTTAAGAGAGGCAGAAAGAACAGTATCTTTGCAGTACTTATTTACTGTGAACAGTAAAGGATTAGTGTGTCTGTGATAAACTGACTACTAGTTTCTCAAAGGTTTATAACCCTTTCTAAGTGTTTTATGGATGCTTGACAAACTTTCTGTACAAGGGCTGTTTTTATCAAGTTCTGTCATTGACTTGTGCTGCCATAATCACAGTTTTATTTCTGTTGATTTAAGGCATTATTTTGAATCTTTCGAAAGGAAAAGTTGCTTTTTTCACAATTTTTTCCTCATCTTTTATAACGAGGTGAACAATGTAATTTAATGATATTTTATACAAGTTTTTTTGTTTGAATTGTAATTTTGGCACCATTTTGTTTTCTGACAGGAATTTTACTTAGGTTTAAACTGCATTTCTTTCATAAGGCTAAGTTACACTATTTATTCTTGTGGTTCTGAAATTAGCCATTTATTGCTTTTTTATTATGGGGTTTAGGATTCGTATTGGTGCTTAATGTGTATGTACTGAATTACTGTCTTTTTGCTTCAGTACGGTATTCTTTTTATTTCTCTGTTTAAATAGTCTTTGCATTGCTATTTTAAGGGAAATATAGGGGTGTTATCCCTTTGTATACTGGGTGTACTGTTTCACCAGTAGTTTGTACTGACCTGGATAGTTTTTTGCCCCCTCCCCAGATGTACTCTGAAACTGTGCCCCCCCAACCATCTACTCTGTCTGTACCTAAAAAATATAAAAATAAAAAAAATACACCTCAGTCTACAGTTAGTGACTCAACAGTAGCCCCCACCAAGAGCAGGCTATTGGATCACTTACCTTCTTTTACCTCTAGGTCCCCAGGGTTATGTTGGTACCACAACTGTGCATGACACAAGGGTCAGACACAGTACAACTGTGCATGACACAAGGGTCAGACACATCATTTGGGGCTGTACCATTGCCTTGCTCAGGTATGGGCGAACCAAATTCTTTAGGTGCAGGGGAAGTCAGGGGTGCAGAATCCATTGCCAGGGTTGATAAATTTTTCCCAAGGATTCTTTCACTAGTGTAGCTCATGCTAAGAAGACGTAGTTGAGCAGCAGTCTCTTTCAGGTTTCCCACCAGAGATGGTGACTCTGGCTTTTTCCATTGTTCAAGCAGTTGAACACAATAGTAACACCAGTGCTTATACCCTCGCTTTTTCAGTTATGGATCCTGATTTTGAAGGCGATCATATATCTCAGGGTACTGACTTGTCTGAGTTGGATCAGTTGGTTTCCTCTGATTAGGAGTAGATACAGGAATCAAAACAGATTTTTTTTTTTCCAAAGGCTGATTAGATTTAGGGATGTATTTAATTGGGGGCAGTCTTCTACTTCCCCTGAGACTGGCAAGGTCTAAGATCTTTTGGAGGATGAGCACAGATTTTTCAACCCATCCTTCCAGTGATCCTGGAGTTGGAGGATGTTTTTAAGAAAGCCTGTACTTCTCCTTTGCTTACTGAGGCCCTCTCTAAAAAATATTTAGGAAATGTAAGGTTTCCTCTGTCCATTATGGATCTCCAAGTCCCCTTGTCTGTGGACCTTGCTTCTGTGTCTCCAGCTACCATTTTTAACTAAAAGTCTGTGTTTTCTACAAATCAGGTCCTTCAAGATAAACTAGGCAAGTGGCTTGAATCTCAATGAAAGAAGCCGGGGCAGTTCAGCATTATAGTTTTTAAGATATTTTTAAGATATTTTACTATCACTGTTTTATGTGGAAGTTTGTGTTGAGTTGCATATATAGTTTAGAAGAGTTTGCTACATCATTGTCTGTTGAGCCAAAAAAAAAATAAGCCAAAAATATTGTTTCCAATGTTTCTCAGGTGTCAAATAATGCACTAGGGAGTATCTTAGAAGGGGCTGACATGCAGCTTTGTCAGTGGTGATGAGGAAGTATGCTTGGTTGCACGGTCAATTTTTTTTCTGATGGCTTAAAAAAATGACATTTTAAATGCTCCCATTGAGTCTGATTGCATGTTTGGTACTGTGACTAGTCAGATCCTTAAACACTGGGATGACAGAGGTATATATTGATGCAGGATGTGTCAAAAATGTTTCATATTCCCAAGTTTTTCTTCTTTAAACAGAAGTCCCAACCTAACAAGAGCCAAGGTAACCAAAGAAAATGACAGGAACACAGCTGCACAAATTCCAACAAGAGCAGTCCCTTTCCCAAAAAGGATAACTCCTCTCCCAACTTATGAGTATGCCATGATGAGGCACCAGTCTTTTTCAAGTCTCCCATTGGATGCTTCTTCTCTCAGGTTGTGGTGTGGCCATCAGTGGTTTCTGAGAAATGGGTCCTCAACATTGTGGGCAGTGGAACTACCCTCCTCCTCCATTCAGAGGAGTTCCTCCTTATCTCCAGATCAGTCTTTTTTATTCCCTCCTATTCTCCAGCATATGCTTGACTTGAGGGTAAATGAACTGGTGCCTCCTTCCAAGAGAATCTGGGGGGGTATTCACAAAATGTCCTGGTTCCCCAAAAAGAAAATGTATAGATACCAGTATTGGACCTGTCTTTTCTGAAAATCTGCATCCAGACTCCCAAGTTCAAGATGCTCACCATGCAGACAGTGCTTTCTCTTCATTTGGACCACTGTGTCATGGTGGCCCTGGACTTAAAGGATGTTTATCATCATATCTCCATTGCTCATCATTTCCAGAGATATCTGACATTCGTTGTCTCTGGGTCATACTTTTACTTTTCTGTATTGCCCTTATGGGCTATCCACAGTTCCTTGAGTATTTACAAAATGTCTTATTCCAGTAGTAACCTACTGTCAGACTATGGGCACTACCATTTTTCCCAACTTGGATGACTTGCTGATCTGGGCAGAGTCTGCCTCCAAGTGCTTGGAATCATTATATAAAGTTTTGGTCTTATTCTCTCTCTCTTCCAGGGTTTAAGATGAACCTCATGAAGTTGTGCCTGATGCCTCCACAAAGACTCTTCTTTTGAGGGTATTGAAAGAATACTCTGTTCTATATAGTATATACTGTCTTTTCAAACTACTGGTAGCATGATTATTAACTTGAATAAAAGCTGCAAGAATGATATGAAATATAAAGGGTTAATTTAGAAATAGTGTAAAATGCCAAAAATAAGATGTAGTAAGTGCGCTGGCAAAGCATAGTTAGATTTTGGCATCCATGTAAAGGAGTATGTTATTGAGAAAGAATGTCTGTAAAAATAACTGCGCAGATAGCAGCTGAAAGGACATCAACAAAGTAAAGGGATGTAACATCAAGCAAGATAAAGTTGAAACATCAGATAGTGCTGGAACACCACGTTTCAGATAACTGAGTTTCCTTGGACCACCTAGCTTAAATCAAGGACAAATCATAAATTAGAAGAACAAAGAAAAATTATTATACAAAGAAAAAAACTGTATTACATCAGACTTTGAGAAAAATACCAGACCTTCTGGTATAAATGTAACTGTGCATAAACACGCTTTGGGTATTTGCCATAGAGAGCTGACAGTATCTGTGTTACATGCTTGTAGATCTGAAAAGAAAATGTGAAAGTAAAGCGTATTAACTGAAACAGTTATCTTCTTGTATGTATTGTACAATACAGTAATAAGACTAGCTGATTACAAATAATAAATAGTTAAATAACCTGTGGTATGTACGCATGTAAATGCAACTAGCAGCAAGATAACAAACAGAAAGACGTGCATAAAATTCTTAGAATTCTTCAATGGCGAGCCACAGTTGATGGACTGAATGGTTTCTTATTGCGACAATTACAGCTTTTTTTTATTTTATTCAGTTAGTACGTTCAGTTCCAGTGCAAACATTTGCATCCTTCTTCTGTACAGTATCCAGTAGCAGACCAGTGCCTGTCTGTAAATTCCTCAGGTCCTGCACATTACCACAGTTGAATCTGCCAACTTTGGTTGGCCTCCTTTTCAGAGAATCAACAAGGGACTTTCCACGCTTTCTTGAGGGAAGACTATCACCTTCTGCACAAAAACTGGTAATTCTCTTTTTGTTTCTCATTCTACAGCATGGATGCCATAAACAACAGAACTGTAAAGTGTAACACTACCATTTAGGTAGACAGTAATAATAGTCCAGCACATGTATGGTCAGGATTTAAAGATTAATATAAACACAACTGTAGCACATGCAGTACTTTATTAGTCAATGTTATTGTCAATGCTTTATGTAAATGCATTATGTTTGACTGGTATCTTAAACAGCAGCATCATTTGTATGACAGTAAACGTTTATGTCCTGTCACCACATGTAAAATATTCATTTCACAGTTACAATATCAGTCCAGTCAGTTATTTAGAAAATCTTCTGTGCATCTTGCTAGACAAAAGTAGCATAAAACTACTGCACATTACAAAACAGATAAGAACAAAGATAAGGTTCATGGTGAACTGACAAAAAGATTTAATAAGCTTCTAAGACACAGTCAGAGTGAGTTCAAAATGTTCAGACAACATATGCAAACACTTTTACAGAAGTGCATAAGAGCTGTAAAGTCAGCAGAACAAAATACTGACAAATATAATCTGGTTAGTTAAGAATTAAAGCAACAGCAGTTAACTACGGTGATAAGAAATAATTTACGACAAACTATTCTACATTTAGAAAATGTTTAAGCGTACACAGCACAAACTTTCATTCAGTTAAAGCAAGGCACTTAAATAATGATTTTAAAACCATTTCAACTAACAAAACAGTTCTAGGGCATAAAAATCAAATGAGAGTGGTTAAACGCAGAAAAGACATGACATCACAAGACTGACATGCATGTATTTTATTTTCATCTAAAGTGCAGCAAAAGGCAGACAACAGCAAATGTAAATCATGTAAATATATTTGTTTTACGCATGTGTTAGTTAAGTCAATATCTCTTTTGTTTCTTACAATATTTTGTAATTGTATAATAGCATCAAAAATAGCAAAGACACCAGCAAAAACAGTATTCAAAAGCAGTATTATGCATAGTTAGGTAAATTACAAATGTTTATTATAATTCTAAGAGTTTTACAACTGCAGTCTAATATCAAGTTGCAAGTATATTAACAAATGACTGAAGGTACGAGTAAGTGCTGAAGGAGTTATGGGTTAAGCGTCTGGAATGGGCATAAACAAAAAAAGTAAGTATTGTGAGCTCAAATCTTTCCAGGCTGGAATGGGTAGTTACAAAGAATGTTGTATAAGATAAAATGTTACTGGTACTAAAATTTATAAGGTCAAGAAAACAAGACTGGTTGCCAGACCAAATGGCTTACGTTTTTCTAAAACATTATTGTTAAATATTCACATGTAGCATTAAACAAAAAGAATAAAAGTTTACAAGTAAATACTACACTGAGTACAGTCAGTACATGGGCTATAGTATTCAGTTAAAATAAATTATGCAGGTCCCTTTACAAAAAGGCAGGGTACCAATAGCTACTAGTAACAGTAAACGTCTTTTCAAAATGAGTAAAAGCGATTCCTACGGGTCTATATTAAATCACCGAATGCTTAAAAAAGCGAATGTTGGTTGATTGACCCTATGTAAGTGAAAGCTTACAATGTCGAAGTGTCAGAACAGCAATTTTTTTCCAAGGGAAAAAAATTGCTGTTCCAACAAAAAAAATAAATAAATAAAAATCAATTTCAAACATTACATTAAGTGGGAGGTTTCCCAGGGAAAGAATTTGCTTAAGAGCCGCTTCGATATTTTGCATTTTCAGCCTTTTAAGTTCGATCAAGATGCATTTGAAAGAATACATCTTCAGTCTTCTAATATAGATCCATTCCTACTGAAACTTTGACAGTATAGGCAACAGCAAAAGCTTTATAAAAATATTTTATCTTTATAAAAAATGGACAAAAAAATGAGCAAATTTGCAAGAGCAAAGTGTCACAGTCTACATAACAGCCAAAAGGCAAGCATACATTTAATTCTCACAGCAACAATGCTGCAATAAAAATATGTAGACTACAGGGGGAAGGACATACTTTCAATTTTGCACTAACTGTTTAAACAGTACTGCAAAAGGGACTTAAAGGTGCAAAGTGGTACATTTTAATTTTTCAAGTAATGTAATTAGCAGGCTTCAGTTTAATGCTAGGTTTAAAAATTGGACTGAGTGTACATTACAGCCATGTATATACAAAGGCAAAAACAATCTGTACAAGCAAGTGTATTTTGTACAGTATATAGTAAATAGTTTATCTATGTATATAAAGTAACAAGTCAAAGCTTGACATTTGTGACGTGTTTGTTTTTTCTTCAAAAAACAAGACTGCAATGCCTTTGCAATAAAATCCTCAAGCATTGTCAATAAATTACTGTATAGGACATCACTGTATTGAGTCATATTCAGATTAATCCAGTTCTAATAGTAATGTTTGTCATCATTGTGTTGACAATATAAAACTGTGTTAATTTCCTGTATTAAAAGAAAACTAAAGATTTGGTTTCCCAATGTGTTTCTAGTTAGTAGCAATATAACTTGACTAAAAAGTACATATTAATGTAGACAGTTTTATTTAAAATAAAACAGACGGAATGTATACAGTGATAGATATGTTTAAAAATGTATAAATGTCAGTACACATCTATTTGCTAGTTAAATGCATATACAAATCTGTTGCTATAATATATGTAAAAATAATATAGTTAGTTAAATACATGTATTTCTGTTTGCTAGCATACATATATTCTGGTACAGCTTGAGACAAGCTGAATGTTCAGTGTCTGGAACATGCTTCATGGACTATAGATAAAAATGCAGCTGCGAGACAAGGCACGCTGCATTCAACACAGACATCTGCATTTCATTTGCATTATTCTGAACATCAAAACAGAGGGAATTACAATATTTCACAAATAAAACGTAGTTAGGAAAATGCTACACAAAACAGAACACAAGACAATTTCAGTTGTAAAAAGCATACAGCATGTACATTTAAAAGGATAACATTTAACACAAATATAACAGCATGGTTAGCTAAACAAGGTCAGGCATGCATAAAAGTAGAGAAAGAATCAAAGACTGACATAAACATTTCAGTAAACAGCTCTGTCTCTATTAGATGCTGTACATCACCTCAAAAATGTAACAGATCTGACAAGGGAAGACATCATGCAAACATGTCACAGTGTGTAGACAATAACACAAAAATAAGAATAAACTCAACAGGGGAAAAAAGGGTATAAGTTCTACTAATACTCTGTTTATTTGTATAAACAACACAGTAATGCAAGGAAAAGGACCATGGGTTGGAATATTTACCATTCTGGGTAATAAACCAGGGCTTCATATAGATCAAATGGTAAAAATACCATCCACTTGTACCATGCTAGGACAACAATACCAAAATACAATATTGCACTTCAATATTACATTTCCAAGTTTTAAAAATACCAATTGCAGACTTAAAAGAGCTTGGTATAAAAACTAGTAGGACAAGCTATCTCACAGATTGTACATTTACAAGCTTACAAGCACAAAAAACCCTGCTATTTAGTAAGTCATTACAAGTATCTCTAATAGACAGATTACAATTTAGTATAAATAAACAATATTGCCTTCAAATTTCAAAATGTTTGTTAAAGTGGCACCACAGTTTGTATGTGTGGTTTCAAATAGCCCAGTGTTAATAGCAAAAGACAAAAACAGAAGCTGACACTGACCATAATTGGTGGGACATATTCAGAGGATGGTCATCATCTGGGACCAAATTGCTAAATTGTTTAATACATCCTGTGTTAATAGCTTTAGGAGTCATAATAATAATAATAATAACAGCTTACAATAGTTTATATGCTGCAGGTTACAAAGAGTTGCAATAACTCAACAAGTTATGATTGTAAATATGAACAAAGTGGTAAATGCTGTAAATAGCAATGCTGATGAAATAAATGCAGTCTTTTCTTTAACTGAAGTTTAGTCCGTTTTTCAAACAAATTAAAAAAAACGGGGAACTGAAAGAATACTCTATTCTATATAGTATATACTGTCTTTTCAAACTACTGCTAGCATGATTATTAGCTTGAATAAAAGCTGCAATAATGATATGAAATATAAAGGGTTAATTTAGAAATAGTGTAAAATGATGAAAAATAAGATGTAGTAAGTGTGCTGGCATAGCTTAGTTAGATTTTGGCATCCATGTAAAGGAGTATGTTATTGAGAAACAAAGTCTGTAAAAATAACTGCGCAGATGGCAGCTGGAAGGACATCAACAAAGTAAAGGGATGTAACATCAACCAAAATAAAGTTGAAACATCAGATAGTGCTGGAACACCATGTTTCAGATAACTGAGTTTCCTTGGACCACCAATCTTAAATCAAGGACAAATCATATATTAGAAGAACAAAGAAAAACTGTTATACAGAGAAAGAACTGTATTACATCAGACATTGAGAAAAATACCAGACCTTCTGGTATAAATGTAACTGTGCATAAACAAACTCTGGGTATTTGCCATAGAGAGCTGACAGCATCTGTGTTACATGCTTGTAGATCTGAAAAGAAAATGTGAAAGTAAAGCGTATTAACTGAAACAGTTATCTTCTTGTATTTTTTAACTGAAACAATTATCTTCTTGTATTTATTGTACAAAGTACAATACAGTAATAAGACTAGTTGATTACAATAAATAGTTAAATAAACTGTGGTATATATGCATGTAAATGCAACTAGCAGCAAGATAACAAACAGAAAGACGTGCATAGAATTCTTAGACTTCCTCAGGTATCTTATCAACTCCAACATAAGAATGGCTTCTTTGACCAAAGACAAGATTCCTTCTTACCAAACATTGCTTCTGGAATTCCCTAAGAGGAATGTCATCCCAGCTTGAGAAATTCTGAAAATTCTGGAAATTATGCGTCCATGATTCTCATGATACCACTGGCTCATCCTCACATGAGAAAAATTCAATGGCATGCCCAAAATTATTGGACTCATTCTCAAAATGCCATTGCTTTCTTTCATCAGGCAAATGTTACAGGTGGTGGAGAGAAAAGTTGACTGTCAATTCAGTGCTTCTTTTTTCCCCTTGTGTGAGCTACTTCAAGATGGTTTATCATATGCATCTGTCAAGGTGCAGTTAGTTGACATCTCTGTTTCTCAGCCTATGGATCCCCCTCTTTTTTTTCTCTTTTGGTAAAACATTTTATGAAAGGAATGTTCCACATGAGACCCCCTTCACTAGCAAATTCCTCCTTTGTGGGATCTCAACTATGCGCTGAATTAATTGGCATTACCACCTTCTAAAGCAGCAGCTCATATTGATCTCAAGTTCTTAACATGGAAAAGTGCTTTGCTTATTGCTCTGACATCTGCAAGGAGAGTTTCTGAAATGCAGCCTCACCTTGTTTCAACAAGGATAGGGTTGTATTGTTGCGCACTAATCCTTCTTTCATGCTGAAAGTGGTTTTGGAGTTCATGCTTAATCAGTCCATCAATCTCCCTGTGTTCTTTCCAGAATCTAATAATTGTGGCTAGAGGATTCTTCATACCTTGGATGTATATCAGAAGCTCAGGTACTACCCTGACAAAACAAAACCCTTCAGGAAACTGAAAGGCTTTTTATTTCCTTCTCTTGGGTGAAGAAAGGTCAGACTGTCTCTAAGCAAACCATTGCACGTTGTTTGTCCTCCGGTATTGTTTTTTGTTACACACAGGTTGAATACAGGCAGGATAAAGACCCATTCCACTAGAGTTCTCTTCCTTTTTAGTAGTATTTTGTAAAGGAGTATTCTAGAGGCAGCAAATTAGCCTTCAATCCATACTTTTATGAAGCGCTACAGCCTGGTGCCTTTTCTTGATCCAGAGCAGGCTTTGCTAGGACCATTCTCCAGGGGGTCCTGGACCCTTATCCTTCCTCATCCTGCTCCTCCTCTCAGGTTGGATAAGCTTTGGGAATCTACCCATATGTCAATAATGCAGTGTGTTTGTTAGACATAGTACAGTTGTGTAAGATCCACTTACCTATAATAGTAGATGTTCACAGAATGTTTTGCATTACTGTCAGCACCCTCCCACCATCTCTATTAAATTGGATGTATATAGTTTTTTGTTGGTGGTTGTTGCTGTTTTCTGTTTAGCACCTTTTGTTGTCTGTATGTGTTGCCTTTGGTTTGGAAAAGTAGGTGTTAGCAAAGCATGATGTTTCCATCTGTTGTTCCTTTTGGGCCCTAGAGAAAAAAAGTTTGGGCTGCTGTCTGTGGCTGTGAAGAGCCATCCTGCTCTGGCAGCTGACTAGTACTTCACAACCACAGATATGCACAGGGAGGAGTCTGAAGCTCTGAGAGACTGCCAGAGAGAGGGTAGTAGGGCACTGCTACCCATATGCCAGTGAGGTAGTGTGTTCTGCAAACACCCACTGTTGTAGGTAAGTGAAACTTATGCAACTGTATTTTCTTTACCTCCCATCTATGTAGATGGTTTTATTTTAGTTTATCGAAATTTTACTTTTTTGAAATTCATATGGTTGAGACCACAAGATTAAAATATCTAAAATTAACTAAAAAAATGGAAACAGAGTTTCTGCAGGGGGTGGGGACAATCTCCCCTACACACCCCCTGCTAATTTTATATAATAGCTCCGAGATTGAACTACAGTGGGAAAACAGGCACATTACCCATTCCCCACTGTACTGCAACCTCCATGCAATTCCATTTCCGTTTATTAGGCAGTTTTCGATATTTTAAGTTATTGATCATGTGGTCTTGACCATATGAGGTTTGTCAAACTTAGCATATTCTGTCCCAGATATTTTGTCTAATAGTGAAGTTCACAACAAAAAGAAACAGAAGCCTTCATTATATAGCTGATAATCAGATTATAGCTATTTATCAGGTGGCTGTGGTTTCCTTGGCTATGACTGTTATGCAGACATCTAATTATGTGGTTGTGTTCCCATACATGGCTTTAGTGCTAGTTTGACTAGAGACCTTTCTGTTATTTCAGAGAATGATGAGAAATCTAATGGGGACAAGGGTGATTTCCTATGTGACACTTAGTTCAGCCACTCTGATTCTTTGGAAGGTGTACTTGAGCTTAAGTCCAAACAAGTGTTTGCTTTTCCTCAGATGATTGCTATATTTAGTGATGTTTTTGTTTGGGAGCAGTCTGAATTACTCCCAGAGCTAAACAGGATATGTCCTTATAGAGGATGAGATTTCCAGTTTTGTGGTTATCCCTCTCTCTTACCAGCCTTGGAAGATGTTTATAAAGGTGCCTGCAGGACACCAGTATATATTCTAGCAGTCTTTAAAAAGGTTCAAAGAAAATATAGGGTATCCTCGTATATGACGGGTCTTTTCTCATTTGACTGCTGACTCATTAGCAGTCTCCTTATCTGCCTGCTCAAATAAAAAGCCCTTCAAATGTCTTTCCTCACTCTGTCTTGGGAATTGTTCTCCTGGGGTGTTAGATAGACACAGTAAAAATGATGGCCTTCTGGCCAGAAGTGAAAGTTGCAACTTATCGGGACATTTTTGTGGAATTCTCCGCTCTAGATAATGAGGGTGAAATGGTTAGATCTTCAGGGCAAAATGATGTCTCTTTCTAGTAATTTAGTCTTTACAATTTTAAATTATCAAGGCCATATGTGGAAACTTATTTTAGAGCCGGAGTACAGTTTGGATGATTTTGCTTCAACCTTGCCTGCAGAGCAAAAGTTTTCTATGAAATAAATTATTTCTAATTTGACTTAAATTTGAAAACATGCTTTGACAGGTGTGCGTGAATTGCATATATAGTCTTGAGAAATGCTGCTTTTTCTATTGTATTAGGACAGTATGCTTTGATACATAGACCAAACCTCTCTGATGATTTAAAAGCCAACATTTTACATGCACTTTTAAGTTCTAAAATGGTGCTTGGGCCCACTATTACACAGATTCTCAAACATTGGGATGATAAAGACAAATTAATGCATGGGATATCTGGAACGTTTCATGCATCCACGTTCTCCCCATACAAGGTGTTTTCCTTCAAGGGGCAGAATAAAAAACAAATTCCAGCCAAACAAAAGTTAGGGATCCAAATGGAAATGGTAGGTAGAATACTTATTTATTTATTTATCTTTGTTTACCGGGAAAGTCAGACTGGGCAATACCCATTTTTCAGATGAGGGGAAAAAAGCTCCATTTGTTTGCATTGCATTATAATTAGTTTCAGTTAAACACAGAGTAGTTAAATTTCTATTTACATTTGACAGATACAGTAGTTAGCATTTATACATGTTAAGATTTTACAGAGTTACTAAAAAGAAAGTGCACATGCAACTTAATGGATTGTTCAGACGGGACTTATGTATAAAAATTCTTTTGTCACTTCATTGAGAGTTGAGTGTATTCTGTTTAAGGAGCGTATTTGGAGAATATTGTATGATGAGCACAAAGTCTCAACATTGTGATGAGCATGTGCAGGACGAGGACTGGTTAAGACATACTCGGAGGCTCTGATCAAAAATTTACCAAAACAGCAGAGGCCACCAAAGCAGACACCCAAACAACTACCACCTCACGACCCAACACATGCAACACATAGACCACACAGTCAGAGTGTCAAACAGTCACAGCCCTTAAGGCCAAACAAAATGCCAGACACACTTGTCATTGGTGATTCCATAGTCAGACACACTGACGTCCCGCTCACCAGACTGAGTAAAGAGAAGGTCACAGTAAGCTGCCTGTCAGGCGCTAGAATCCGCCACATAACGCAAACACTCAGGTCTCTCAACAGCAGGTACAAGTACGACTCAGTCATTGTCCACGCTGGTGTCAACGACCTGAGACGCACTCCTTGGACTACATGAAAAGGGACATCGAGGAGCTCTCTGATTATGTAGCCCAGGCAGGTATGACCCTGACCTTGAGCAGTATCCTACCTTCACCTAGAATGATGCCACAATACAGTGATAAGATGATCAGCTTTAATAATTGGCTTAAATTCTGGTGTCATTCAAAGGGGATCCAATGTCTGTCTGCCTGGGATGACATGCTGGACAAGCCACGCTGCTTTGCAAGGGACGGCTTGCACCTGTCACCCCTGGGCTTCCGGATATTGGCAAAGGCTCTTGCCACCCCATAGTGCCTTTTTTAGGCAAGGCTCAAATTCTAAACCTACCACCCTAGAACACCAAAAAGGAAAAAAACTAAGGGTAATGCTGCTCAATGCCAGAAGTCTCAATCTCAAGATGCACGCACTCGAGGCCCTTCTCAATATGGAGAACATCGATGTCTGTGCTGTGACAGAAACCTGGTTCAAGGCTCCTGAGAGCACCCCAGCACTAACAGGTTTCACCTCATATCATGCTCCGCCCCAAAATCCGGACAACACCAAGAAAGGAGGGGGTGTCCATATTCATAAAGGACACCCACACCTCAAGGTTGGTGGCAACGCATGATGCATCGGAGACCATCCAGGTGCAATTAACCATAGGCAAGACTGCTCTGCAATTTGTAGCATGTTACAGGCCACCCTCTCAAACTCAGGAACCTCACATGGCCTTCCTGAAAACATTGGAGGATAAATGTATCTCCAAACACCATCATACTAGGTGACTTTAACTACCCTAATATAGACTGGGAACACTACTCAAGCCCGAACACTCTAACCCAAAGATTCCTGGAGTTCATAAACTCAAATGCCATGGAACAACTAGTCACCATCCCCACAAGAGGAGAAAACATACTTGATCTCATCATCACGAACATGGGATCAAAATGTTCAACACCGAAGTATACCCCTCACTGGTGAGATCAGATCATAAACTAATCTCGCTGGAGGTCCTCATCCCGCCCCACCTGAAACAAAAAGACCACAGTGAAAAACTTCTCAAAAGCCGATTTCACACTTCTAAAAACTAGTGTGGTCTCCTTTAAGGCCCCTGAGCCAGTGGTAAACATTACTCAAACCGCTGAATCACTTACAAATGCCTTCTACCAGCACCTACAGGACTGCATGGATCAGGCAATCCCAAACAAAACTAAGACTCTCTGTACCAAAGGCAAGCGTCCAGTCTGGTGGACCCCAGCCATAAACAAGCTCTACAACAAAAGGAGGAAGCTACTACAAGATAGAGCAAAATCCTTGAAAGGTAAGACACCTTTGATCATTATAAGTAAAAACTAAGAGCTCTCATAAAATCATCCAAGGCAAATTTTGAGAGAAAAATCGCCAAGGACTCTAAAGAGAATCATAAGGCCTTCTTTAGCTATGTTAGAAACCTAGGAGGAAACTCCCAGATATGCTCAGAATTAGTTCAAAATGATGTGAAAATTACTGAACCTACACACATTGCCAACATACTGGCTGACAGGTTCAGTGCAAACTTCTCCCCTCCCCAAAAGGAGAGATATCTATTCCAGAGGATTGTAGCCCCCAAACATCTCCAACGCCCAGGTGAGAACTGCCCTCACTAAGGCAAAAACACAGCATCCATGGGACCGGATGGTGTCCCCGGCTGTGTGCTTCATGAACTCAATGAGGAATTAAACCCACAGTTAGGACAGCTGTTTAATCTTAGCCTCACCTCAGGATACGCACTCCAAGGAGTGGCGACGCAACTGTGGTCCCACTTCATAAGGGCGGTGCCTCCACAGACCCTGGAAATTACCGCCCATTAGCTTGACAAGCCTTATCTGCAAAGCCATGGAGAGGATCATAATGGAACTCATAAATAAAGACATAGGGAACTTGCAGACTTTGGATCCAACTCAGTTTGGCTTTGTCAAAGGCAGATCCTGCCTCTTAAACTTGGTTGACTTTTTCGAGACAGTCACCAAGGCCATTGATGAGGGAAAGGCAGTCCATACAGCCTACCTCGACCTGGCAAAGGCCTTCGACACAATACCCCACTCAGGTATCATCGAAAAACTCATCAGCTTGAATGTAAACCCATACATCACAAGATGGGTTGCAAACTGGCTAAGTGACAGAACCCACAGGGTCAGAGTTGCTGGAGCCATGTCAGACTCAAAGCCTGTCACAAGTGGTGTCCCACAGGGCTCAGTCCTGGGTCCACTCTTGTTCGGCATCTACTTTTCTGAAGTACAAGCAAACACAGGAGGGTTATGGCTGACAAAGTTTGCAGATGACTGCAAACTGGGCCATAGTCGAAAACACATCTGACACAGATATCCTCCAGAAGGGCCTCACAGAAATGGATAACTGGTGCCAGAGCCATGGCCTGAAGTTAAACGCCAAAAATGCATAGTCATACCCTTTGGGAAAAACAAGGCTACCCCTAGCTACCATATAGGTGGCAATCCACTGAGCACAGAAAAAGTCATCAGAGATCTGGGGACCCAGGTTGACAGTAGCCTTCGCTTGACACTCATGTTGCTAAAGTAGTTAGGAAAACCTTCTATATCACCCACCTGATCATGAAGGGATTCACATCTAGATCAAGGGCGGTCATCGCCCTGTACTCATCACTTATTAGACCTATGATTGAGTACAATGCCCCATTCGGAATGTATCTGACCAGACACCTGCTGCAGCTTGAAAGGCCCCAAAAGTTCCTCACCAAAAGGATAAAGGGTCTCAAAAATATGTCTTATGCTGCCCGACTGAAAGAACTCCAGCTCTATTCAGTCTCATACCGCTTGCTCAGAGGTGACCTGTGCCTGACATATAAGGCCATGTCAAACCCAGATTTGATGAATATGCTTCACCTCAAAAATCTAGATCCCTCAGAACCACAAGGGCGGAGACTTAAACCTTGACACGGTTATAAATAGAACGTGCTGGAGGGACAGATTCATCACCCAGAGACTCCCTATGCTGTGGAACAAAATCCCGGTACATGTGAGGCAGAGCACCTCTCTGGTCTTGTTCAAGAGGAATCTTGACCAATGGATGGGAGATTGCAGATATACCCCAGGGATTACTTCAGCGTCACTGCTTGACAGAGGCACAGCAAAATGATAGGCATAGTTTTTATTCAAACTAAAGGGGTGGCGAAAGCCACATAACTATGGGCTAGGCTTATAAATGCCCTTGGGCAGATAGCCTAGTATGAACCTATGAACCTATGAACCTATGAACCTAAGATGCTGTTTAAGCAGTCCTTTAAACTACCGATAATTCTTTTAAACCAAACAAGAGGGGTTCCTTTCCAAAAAGGGATCAGCCTCCTGCAAAGGAATGACTGTGGCAAGTCACAGAACACCCCCACCAGCCCTTCCTGCCCTTCCTCCTTCCCCCAGGTTCTGTCTCAGCCCTGCAGCATAACCACAAATAGTCTCAGACAAATATAATTAGAATAATTTGGAGAGGATACACTCGGCAATGGATAGAAAATCCTCTCCCTTTCAGAGGAATCCCCCCATACCTGCCAGACTAGACAGATCTGTTTCCTCCGGTGCTCCATCACATGGTAGAAGCAGGGGTCATAGAACCACTGCCTGTGATATACAGAAGTAAAGGATTTTACTTGAGAATCTTTTTGGTATCAAATAAGGAACACTCTTGAAGACCAGTCCTAGATTTGTTCTTTCTAAACACCTTTGTAAAAAGCTTCAAAATTCAAAATGCTCACCTTGCAGTTAGTCCTAGCGTTGCTTCCAGACCACTGTTTCAGATGACTCTGCAGTTCAAGGATGCTTATCATCATATTCCTATTGATCCCAGTTATTGACATTTTTTGGAGATTTGCTGTGTCTGGCTTACAGTATCAGTTTTCTGCATTAGTCTTTGGGCTACCTACTACACTTTGAGTATTTACAAAGTATATGGGCCCACTGGTTGCCTATTACAGAACCCTAGGCATTTACATTTTTCTAGTTTAGATGACTTGAATTCTGCAGATTCTGCACTCAGGTGCTTGGAGTCCTTAGACAAGGTTGCATCCCTCCTTTCCAACCTGGGCTTTAAACTTAACTTTCAAAAGTCTTCCTCGCTCTGTCTTGGGAATTGTTCTCCTGGGGTGTTAGATAGACACAGTAAAAATTATGGCCTTCCTGCCATAAATGAAAGTTCTAACTTATCAGGACATATTCCTGGATTTCTGTGCTCTAGATGTGGCCTCACGAAGAGAGTTCCTCAAAACTCTAGGCCTCGTGGCATCAATGATCCTCATGATACCACAAGTCAGACTGCACTTGAGAAAAATTCAATAGTACTTGAAGAATTGATGTACCCAGCAACTCCATCCTTTGGATTTCCAGGTACTGGTACTGGGATTTGTGAAATAGGAACTGCAGAGGTGGAGAGCTCAATAGTCCCTGAATCCAGGACTCCATTTCTCTCTTCAAACTCTAGTCCAAGCTGTTCTTCAGATTTTTGCATGGGAAGCAGTGCCCATGGGAGTTCAGGTGCAAGGTTTGTGGGGTCCTCAGGAACTCCAAAGCACATAAATGAAAAAGAGATTTTGAGAGTGATTAATGCCTTACAAGTTCTTTACCAATTATGGACTCCGGGTCCTCTTCTATTGGTCACAGACAACATTACTGTGATGTAGTACCTGCCAAGCAAGGGGGAGGATGTATATGGACATAACCACTGTGCAAGCTGGTAGTGATAGTCTGGGAGCTGGCTCTGCAGCATTCCATGAGTCTTCAGGCCTTGTGTATTTTGTAAGAGCAAAACAGTAGTAGACAGACTAAGCAGATCCTGGACAGACCATTATGACTGGAAGCTCCATGTAAAGGCCTTCCAGGACTTAATCCAGATTTGAAGAAAATCTCAAGTATATCTGTTCATCTTCTTTCAAAGCAGGCAGCTGACAAAATTCTGTTCAAGACATTCTTGCAGCCATGCTTGAAAGATAGACATGGTCAGGATTGTTTCTGTATGTATTTCCACCCTTTCCAATTTTTCCCAGGATATTTCTAAAGATTCAGAAAGAATTACTAAGGATCATTGTGGTAACTCCCTTTTTTGCCCAGGTAAAGTTGGTTCTTCCATTTAATGGAATTGGCCAAGGGCAACTGCCACAAGCCTTTTTGCAGTCTAGATGTGGTCATACAGCATTGGGGCAAATTGTACACCCCAGCTTAGAGCAACTGCAACTCACAGCCTGGATACTTCTATTTTGATACCTTTTAGGAACTTGTTCCTTGATGATGGACAGCAGGTATTTAAGGAGGCAAGAAAACCTGCAACTAGAAAATCATAAGTTTACAAGTCGAAAATGTCTTCTAGGTGGTGCCTAACCAATAACAGAGGTTCTGAAAGGGTTTTGACTCCTCTGCTTTTGAAATATTTGTTTGAGCTACTTAGAAGTGGTTTGTCATACGCTTCTATTAAAGTACATCATGTGGTCATGTTAGCTTGTCTGCCCATGGAACCCCCTCTTTTGTCTCTTCTTCTCATCAGACAGTTTATGCAATGAATATTGCATGTGAGACCCCATCAAAAGCAAATTCCTCCTCCATGGGATCTCAACTTTGGTCTTGAAAAATTGACCTGACCTCCTTTTGTATCTAGCTCTCAGGCTAGATTACAGTTCATTACTTGGAAGACTGTTTTAGTCATTGATCTAAAATCTGCCAGGTGAGTCTCTGAGTTGCAAGCTCTCATGGTGAGTGAACCCTATCTGATTTTTCACATGGACATGGTTGTGTTACACACCAATCCATCACTCATGTCTAAAGTTGTTTCTGACTTTTCTTTGAATCAGGCTGTCAGTCTCCCAGTCTTCTATCCTGATCCAAAAAAGGGGGAAGACTCTAAACATAAAAAAAACACAGAGAAAGTGAAAAACACCAACTGCAGAAGCATAAAATCCAAAATTGTTTAACACTCCAGTGCCTCGGCTAACAAGCCTTTCACAGAGTTAACATCACAGTAGCACAAGCTGCACTTAAATAACAAATATCACATTATTAATCAATTAACTAAAATAATTAAACACAAACTAATAATTAACACTCAGTGCAGAAAAGCCTTCCACTCAAGTTCTTTGTTTAAACCTCGAGGCACCAAAATGCCAAACTTTAAAATACAAACTGCTTCTTTATATAACAGTTTATTTTTAAGTGCAACATCATCCTTAATCAAAACTTGTTCTAAAATACATGCGTTTAAACTGTATTGTATGAAAATGTGATGCCACAGAGCTATCCAAATTTTGATTATTAATGTCTCTGACATGCTCTTGTACTCTGATTTTAAACATTCTTTTGGTTTCTCCTATATACACGAAACCACAAGGGCATGAGAGACAGTAAACCACTTCCTTAGACACACAGGAGAAAATAGCCCTAGGGTGAAAAGAAATGCCATTTATTTTATCAAAAGTCCTGACCACATGAAAAGAAATAGAGCATTTACTTCAGGGAAATGTACCCGAAGTTTCTAAAGAAATAGTTAAAATTTCAGTAGGCACAGAGAACAAATTATGAACAACCATGTCTTTTATATTTCTGGCTTTCTTATTGGAGACAGTAAAGGAGTCAGTTAAATTCTTAATCCCAGACTTCCCCTTATGTAAGAATGGCCAGTAACATCCTGAGATTTTTACTAACTCAACACTAAAAATATTATAAGTAGTGACAAAATATATATTTTTATCACTAATATTCCCTGCATGATTCCTATATTTATTCACAGACTTCATATCATCTGGAACATTAACCACACTAGTAGTATCCCTTCTAAAGCACAGCAATTTATTCAGTGAATTAATAATTAATTCATTGCTATATCCCATTTGTTTAAAGGCTATACAAGAATGCAAAACCTCTTCCTTGAGAGAATGAATGTTATTACACAGCCTGTTTATTCTGAGTAACTCATTATAAGGCAAAGCCTTTTGAATATGGGGGGGGGGGGGCAGCTGTTGCTATCTAAAAAATGAGTACCATCATCAAATTTTTTGCGAATCTTTGTATTAATCATATTATCAACAATATTTAATTCCAAATCTAAAAAAAAACAACAGAAATGCCTTTTTGTACACCATCAAATTGTAAGCCAAAATGGTTTTCCTGAAGAGAATCTACAACAGAATCCACTAACCATGCACGGCCATTACATAAAAAATTTAAATAATCAATAAATCTATTATAAAGAACAACATACTTATTAAAAAAGCTCTTAACTTGTAAAGAAACTCTAACTCAAACCCATTACCAAATTAGCCTACATGGGTACAAAGGGTGCACCCATTGTTGTACCTTGCATCTGTTGATAGATGCAGTTGTTTTATTCAAAAAAAGTTATGGGTTGAACTAAAATATAAAAATTGTATAACAAAAGTACTAACTGGGCTAGTGCCTAGGAAAAACCTAAGAACTTCAAGTCCCACCTGATGTGTAATACTCGTATAAAGGCTCTTGACATCAAGAACCAGCCAGAAAAAAAACATTCTTGACAAGTGATGGACTCAATATTTTTTTAGAAAATTAAAGGAATCTTTTATATAAGAGTCTAAACCAACAACATACCTAAGCAATAAGTATGGGGACATAGACTCATATTATGTAAAAAAATAATTCTCAGCTGCCACAATTGGCCTTCCATGAGGAGGAAAAACTTTCTTGTGGATTTTTGGCAGGCAGTACAATTTTGCCAAACAACTGCCTTCCACTTTAAATTTAACTTCCACATCTTGCTTAGAAAAGTAGCCAAGTCTGTAACCCTTATGTAACAAATCTTTAAAACTATCTATAGCTGTATAATATTCAAGTTCACTAGCTACAAGATATACATTACTGTCAGAAAGATGATCCATACACATATTAAAATATTGCATATAGTGCAACACAACTATTTTTTGACCTTTGTCTGAAGGTATGAGAACTCTATACACCTTGGACTTGCACAGGCAGCTCAGGTACTAGCTTGACAGAGCAAAGCCCTTTAGGAATGCTGAACAGCTGTTTGTTTTCTATACGGTGTGTGTGTTGTGTGTGTGTGTGTGTGGGGGGGGGGGGGTCAACCTGTCTCTAAGCAAATTATTGCACAATACCTGTCCTGTTACACCCACTATGGTAAATCTCTTCCAAGTAATGTTAAGGCTCACTCAACTAGGGGCTTATCCTCTTCAATGGCATATTGGAAATGGATGGACTCTAGAAGCATTCTAGAGGCAGCAACCTGGTCCTTTGTTCATATGTTCACAAAGCGCTACAAACTGGATTCCTTTTCAAGGTCCAGAACTGGCTTTGTTATTAACATTGTCCAGGGGCTCCTGGATCCTTATCCTTCCACCTCCCAGGAAGGACAAGCTTTGGGAATCTACCCAACATGCCACTGACTCAGTGGGAATGATGAACATAGTACTATTGTGCAAGTTCTACTCACCTGGATGAACATAGTACTATTGTGCAAGTTCTACTCACCTGGATGAACATAGTACTATTGTGCAAGTTCTACTCACCTGGATGAACATAGTACTATTGGGCAAGTTCTACTCACCTGGATGAACATAGTACTATTGTGCAAGTTCTACTCACCTGGATGAACATAGTACTATTGTGCAAGTTCTACTCACCTGGATGAACATAGTACTATTGTGCAAGTTCTACTCACCTGGATGAACATAGTACTATTGTGCAAGTTCTACTCACCTGGATGAACATAGTACTATTGTGCAAATTCTACTCACCTGAATGAACATAGTACTATTGTGCAAGTTCTACTCACCTGGATGAACATAGTACTATTGTGCAAGTTCTACTCACCTGGATGAACATAGTACTATTGTGCAAGTTCTACTCACCTGGATGAACATAGTACTATTGTGCAAGTTCTACTCACCCGGATGAACATAGTACTATTGTGCAAGTACTACTCACCTGGATGAACATAGTACTATTGTGCAAGTTCTACTCACCCGGATGAACATAGTACTATTGTGCAAGTTCTACTCACCTGGATAAACATAGTACTATTGTGCAAGTTCTACTCACCTGGATGAACATAGTACTATTGTGCAAGTTCTACTCACCTGGATGAACATAGTACTATTGTGCAAGTTCTACTCACATGGATGAACATAGTACTATTGTGCAAGTTCTACTCACCTGGATGAACATCGTACTATTGTGCAAGTTCTACTCACCTGTAAGAGTAGATGATTAAATTCCTCACTGTCTTAGTGGCAGCACTCACCTGTCATCCTCCAGACAGTGTATAATTCAGGTGGGTTTCATCCTCTGTGATTCAGTTGTTGGATTTGTTTTTTTTTATATATATGGTTCTGTGATTGACTACAAATGTACTCTTGCTATATGACTCTGGCTTTAGGTACATTCCTGTCCTTTGTGGAAGCAAAAAGGCCGTAACACTCACTCCCTATAACAGCTGTAGGCTTCCTCTCAAGATCTGCCCAGTCAATCGGCTATCACTGGAAGGGGGAGTGAATCTGAACTTTTGAAAGCTGGCCAGTAGTGGGTTATCTTGGCAGATAACCAAAGTAACAGTGAGGCAATGAAGAATTCAAACATCTACTGTTATAGGTAAGTAGGATTTATACAAATCTTATTTTGCTGCATCTGACCATTTTCAGTCAGTGTCATTTCATCATATTATCCCAGAACCCATGCAGAGTATAATTTTATCATAACATTCTTTGAACTGTAACACTGGTTTTCTGTATGATAATAGTCAGCAATATTAGTCAGAAAAATTCTGAAATCTTAGTCAGCATTGCTTTTTGATATTACCAAACACACAACAGCCTGAGACCATTAAGCAACCACTGTGACTTTTACCTGCAGGTAAGTAAGGCCATCATTTAGATGCACCTTGGGACTACAACATGCATATAACATGTTAAATGAATGCTGCTCCTAATACCTAATGGCAAGAAGTATCCATCTCTCTGGAAATAAAGTAGGCTTGATGATGTGTAGCGCTTGGGAACAGTACATCACATCTTGGATGTTGCACATTGCAGTGACCCAGCCATGTGAAGGCATGAAACAACTGTATGGCTTCCAGTAATAGACTCCCTGTATATTAGAAAAATAGGAGCTGCTGTTTTTTTTTTTTTTTTTTAACACTACATATTATTATGAAGAACAGTGGTGGTGCTAAATCTCAAGTTAGCAATATAATTCTTAAACTGCCATTAACTGAAAAGCTGTATCTAACCTGTGCTGAATAAACATTCCATAAAAATGCATTCAAAGGTTTTCATCTTACATGTACCTATCCTACCCCCATGGCAACTAGTCTTTGATACTAGTAGACAATATAGGATAAAAGAGTTTTTTTTCCTATAAGACAGATGTATGTACACTTTACATCAGCTGTTATGAATGGAGGCATCAGATGTTATAAAGCTGCCCTGAAGGTTTCACAATGTAGGATATGGGCACAATGTTACAAGCAGGCGACTAAAGCTATATATATAAATATATATATATATATATATATATATATATATATATATATATATATATATATATATATTTACACATACACACACACACACGCACGCACGCACACACACATGCACGCACACACACACACACACACACACACACACACACACACACACACACACACACACACACACACACACACACACACACACACACACTCTCTCTAAATAAGGCACCAACATACTAAAGCTCTAATATCACTAGCTTTTGATTATGTACTGCTTCTAATGTCCTAATGCCTATTCATATTTTGCTGCTATCAGATCAGTTCCATAAAACTGAGGACCTTATCATGTGCCCTGTCTGCTGTTATAGAGGCGATCATTTTACTTGGATTTTGTGTGCTGTCTCTCTCTGTCTCTGTTATTAGGGAGATAGAATCCATGATGTTGTGGTAGGGGACTTTCCCTATTACATGTTTCTGTTATTAGACAAAATTCAGAATTAGCTTGATGTTCATCATTCCCACTGCTGCAGTACCTTATGCTACTGGGGTTGTATCCTGCCAAGGATACAACAACTGAGTAACTCCACAAAACTCTGATTCCCTCCCACACCTACACAGCGCACTGATTGTCTAACCCCTTGGATGGAAATCAGCAGTTAAAGTATAAACAACTTCAGTACTTTTCTGATACCTTGAGAGGAAGTAGCTCTGAGATTTCACAGGAGCAGCAGTCAGACTCAAGCTTCATTTAATGCAGATAAGTCCCCCATAGGACAACCTTTCCACACAGAAATTATTGCCCTTTTAAGAAAATATTTATATATTTTAATTTGTCACGAAAGCTTTTTTAAGAAAACCTGTATTTTTTTTTTTTGCAATATTAGTAGTTTCCTGTCAGCGACTGCTGTTTTTCAGAACAAGGCTTATTATTGTGTATTGAGGTCAAATATTGCGGTAAAATTGTACTGTTATTTTTTTTTTTAGTGGAAAGTGTATGTTTTAAAGGTTGGGAATTGTTTTACATGACTGCAAACAAATTTTTATGTTGAATGTTTCTTTTCTCCAAACCATACTGAAGAATAAAAAGCAACACAGTAAAGAGTCCTTGCCCTCATTACAAGCTTATGCAGTGCATCAGCCACCAATGAGTGAATACGTAGTGTCTGATCACTTATTTCTCAGAGTTCCTCTGGTGTAGCTGCTTTGGCCTTTGTGGAGTGAGTGATCAACCACATCTTCTGTAGCTGTTTCAATGTTCAATCTAGGGATGGAAGAACCATCTTCATTAGGTCTGTGAGATTCTCTGGAAGACTCTTCTTGGGGTGGCATGGGAAGGAGATCTGTTACCTGGGTTGAAGTACCATCCCCTAGCTGGTCTTCTTCCATGGAGCTCCAAATAAAAGGTTAGACATTGCTCAAAGGACATTGTTTTGATTCATAAAGATGATTTCTTTACCTTAGCCAGAAGTGGGCTGTAGACTGTTAAAACTGGAACTCAGAAATCCTAACTTGAGTGCTATCTTAATAAACAAATTTCCAAGAAAAGCTTGTCAGAAGATTCAGATATTGATTGAGGCAGGAATATTTCTCCTGGAGATTCCCAACCCAAAGAGTCTGATTCTGAGGAATGTTGGTCCTCTCCAGCTCCTTTAGAGGAGTTTTCCTTTTCTGAAACTATTTTCAGGATGAGTCATGTGTTTTTCTGGGAACAAGTGGAAGTTCCCCCTGAAATGAATTGATAATATGATATGTTGCAAGTGGATGTGTTACATGCTATACCCATCCATCCTGGTTTGTCAGCCTTGGAGGATATGTTAAATGCTGACTGTACTAACTCTAATTGTCTGTCTTCAGTCCCCAAAACAGGCAAACAGATTTTATAAAGTATCTCAGGCTAATAATTCATGTTGTCTCATCTTAGATCTGATCCAGCAGCCATGTTCAGTCTCTTGCTGTTGAAATTAATCATTCCCCTGTGAATAAAGAAGGTATTAGACAGATTGGTAAGATAATTTTTTCTTCCTCTTTAGCATACAGACTTCTTAACTACCAAGCACATATATAGATATTTATTTTTAACTGCAGCAACTGTTTGAGGGAATGCTCTGTCACCCTTCCTTCAGAATGTAGCACCTATCTGAATTCTATTTTCTAATCTGTCTCAAGTATCTAAACATTTTTTGAAAACTGTGTATGATTATACAGACACTGTGTCTAGGGCCACTGCTACCTGTCAAAGCAGGCAACTAAAATTCTGCACCAAGACTCCATGCAGGCAGGCTAAAACACAGATGCATTCTTATTCCCATGGCTGGGAATGCTTCTTTATGCATTTCTACCCTTTTCACTGATTTCCAGGGTAATTCTGAAGACTTAAAAGGCTCTCCAAACATTATTGTGGTGACTCCTTTTTTTCCCCAGGCAATAGTAGCTCTTCCTTCTTATGCACTGGCAAAGGGCAATTACCACAAGTTTCCTGACATATTGGATCTAATCACAGAAGGTAAGTGGAACCTGGATGATTTAAGTTTGATACCTTTTAGGCAGCTCTTACATGAGGAAGTGCAGCTGGTAGTAAAGAAGGCAAAAAGCCTGCAACAAGAAAATCTTATATTGGCAAGTGGAAAAGATTTTCTAGTCAGTACTTCACCAATAACTAGGGCCCTATCAGGGATTATGTACCAATGGTGCTCAGATTTTTTTGTGAGTTACTGGCCTCTGGCTTTTCATCCTGCTCTATCAAGGCATGTCTTGCTGTCATTTCAGCATGTCTGTCCATAGATCCTCCATTTTCTTCAATATTTTTAATAAAACAATTTCTGATTTGAGATCACAACGCAAATAGGTTGCTACTTCTTTGGATCTTACCTTTGTGCTGTAAAGAGTTAACCACATCTCCATCTAAAGCTACACATCAAGTAGATTTAAGGTTCATTTCATGGAAACTGTTGTTCTCATTGCTTTGACATCTGGAAGAAGAGTATCCGAGTTGCAAGCTTTTATTTTTAGCTGTATTTTCTCGAGCACAGCATTTCTGTTGCCTTCCAATGGACCTATCTCTAAGATGTCCATAATGTGATACTTGAAGCCATTATGTTCAGGGAAGTCTATACAGTGCTCTGCCAATGGAGTTGTAAATCTTTAAGCCTTGTATTAGAGAGCTGATGTGCAATTCCTGTTGAATTTATTGATTGTCTTCCTCCAATAAGAGGCATTGCCAGTATTACACTGGGCTCTGTATATTACAACTTCAGTTTTACTATCACCTCTTACAGTGATGCACACTCTTTTCTTTAGCAAAGGACAGTCAAGGTAGTTTAAGTTGCTGAAGTATTGGCAGAAGCTACAGTTAGGAGGCCCACAACTGTAGGTACCCATGTTGGTGATATCATGTTTGTCTTTGCTTTCTTGCCAGTCCCTCACACTTTTGGCTTTTTTGAAAACAAAGGTGGGGCCATTCTTCTGGATTTTTTCCATTTGCACGTGATGTTATATGTCATAATGTTCCAGTTGTCTTTGATCACTTTCATGAGTTCCTTGTAGTTTTTAGCGAAAGTCAAGGCCATATTTTGTTTTCTCCCTACCTCTCTGGGGCCTCTGTAGAGGCTGTTATACTGTCTAGTGAACCTTCCTGGAGGGTCACATAGGGTTAGGACATTGTTTTCTTTTAGAGCTTTAATCAGATCTAAGATTATTCTTAACATGTTGTCACTGCATTCCGTAGCAAGAAAGTTTCTTTCTAAGTTCCAGAGGTTGATGGTGAAATTATTAATTTATTTTGACTTTCTGGACAGCCTCATCCCCTGGGACTTGATCACAATCCTCTTCATAATCTGCAGTTGCATATGGTTATGTAAAAGCATAATGACTCTTGAAGGCTTTCTGTATAAGTTATTGCTAAGGTTCCACTGTTGGGGCTCTAGAAACATTTATGTGCAAGAACTTGACTGAGGTTTTACTGTGGCAGGTAGTACATTTGAGCAATCCAGTGGTGTTGTTGATATAGTTATAAAATTCTTCAAGAACCTTTTTCATCCCCCTCTCAGATAATGAAAATGTGGTTAATAAAGCAAAAATAACATTTTATTGACTCCGGGTAGACACTATTGGAAACTAAAGCATTCTCTCACTTTCCAAGTGCCACATTAGCTCTGCCAGGGGCTATGACTGCCCCAGTAGCAATCCCAAGGATCTCCTGTAGTAGCTGTGATTAAAGTGGAATCAATTGTTCCTTAGGTCTAGATTTAATATTGTTTATAATATTTCTGTTTCACCAGGCATTACCATTCCATCCTTTAATTAGGCTTCATTGACTGCTTGTACACGATAGACGTGGAAGCATACATTATTTTTAAATTCTTTTACGGATTTTATTTCACAATTCATCTATACATGTTCATTGAGTAACATCAATTATTTAGATGTGACACTATATAAGGGTTTTGAGAGTCATATGTTTCAATCAGGATTATTCAGAAAACGGACATTTTCAAATAATTTTCGGCATTATTCTAGCAGTCATTCACCTTTTCAAAAATGGAGTTTAGTTAAAGGTCAGATGGTGAGAATATTTAGAATAGTATCTGAGGACATATGCTTTCTGACTGAAATCGACAAATTGGCAGATGTTTCTTGATAGAGGGTACCATTCTTCATTACTTGCAGAAACCAAAATGATGTATTATTGAAAAGACCAACTAGTTTTTACCCTATACTTGGTAAAGGAATAAATAAACAGGTGGTCAAAGGTATTAATAAAAATATTGCTAAACAGCATAAAAACACTATGGTTGTAAAGTTCGACAATGTCTCTAATGCCATTAAAAATATAGTCACAAGTAATTGGAAGCTTATAACTAATGATGGCAATATTAGTACCATATTGGGATTAACTCCTTACTTTACATTTAAAAGACACATGGATTTAAAAGGAAATTAGAAAGAGGAAATGCTTACGGGGAGATAAACAATAGTGTTAAGACAAATAAGGGCATGTTAAAATGCGGATCATGCTATCAATGTAAATATTTATTTGTGGGGCAAGTTTTAAAATTAAGAACTCTATAACAATAGTTGAGATGCAATAAGATCTGTAATTGTAATACCATTGGTGTGGTATATATAGCCTTTTGTGACCATTGTCATTCATATTATACTGGTAAAACTGAAAGAGCTCTCAAAAAACGAATATATGAGCATTTCTACAAAATTAACAATAAACAAATAAGTAATGCCTTATATAAACATAAATACACATATATAAATAATGGCAAGTTTTTATTTTTCATACTTGAACAAGTTTTACCAAACCCAAGGGGGGCTTGGGAAGATATTTTAGAGTATTGAGAGCTCTATTGGCAACTGAGACTAAATGCTACCATCTTGCCTGGATTAAATGATATGTTGTCTACAAATAGTGTATTAAAATGAAGAGTGGCCAAGCTGTAACAGTTATTCAGTGATGTTTTTAACATTTTATTACTCTAAATATCTTTTTTTAACACTTTGGTATAAGTTTTTATATCATATATTTATGCACAAAATGTGTTATATGTAATGTTTTTTATGCATTATTTAGTCTAATACGTGGTCATAGCGCTTTAACATCTTTGTCTGATCATCTGATTGGTGAGTTTGTTAATTTTTATGTAAACTAATTAATATAAAAAGGAGCAAGGAGAATAGTTGTTGTTCTGATGAAGTCCTGCTTGTTATTAGGGATTAAAATGCTCAATGTTGTATCCATATTAAAAGTTTTACATGTTATTGAGTTTGTGATCTTATTCATTATCCCCAGGCTTTTCTTTTTTTTTTTTGTGGTTGTGGCTGTGAGCACTGGGGGCGAGCACCTTGGCATTCATTTGGTTCTTTGTTTTGCTTTCAGAGGTTGTCTCCTATTTTACTGGGTTACTAGATCCCTAGTTCTAAACATAACCCCTTTGTTTATCAGCAGTGCAGTATAGATGGACTTTCTTATAACAATGGACACATGATCGTCAAATGTTCGGTCACTGTCCACATAACTTCCTAAATCCCAAACAACTGGGTCAACTCCTAGGGGTGTTTTGTCAATGTGGTAGTACCCTGGGGAAGATAACATTGCAAAGTTTTCCATTTTTTGACATTTAGTTTCAGAACATGATTTTGGCACCAGTAACCCAGTAAAATAGGAGACTGCTCCCAGCTTGCTGTCATCTACAAACTTAGTCAGCCAGAGCCCTTTGGTACTGGCTTTTACTTCAAAATGTACATGCCAAACAGGAGAGCTTTCAGCAGAGAAACCTGGGGGACTCCACTGGTGGCTGGATTATTTGTTTATTTAGCTTTTCTACTAAGCCTAAAGAGGGAATAGTGTTAAAAGCTTTGGCCAGGTAGAGATATGTGATGTGTACCATTTTGCTTTCATCCATTGCTTTTCAAAAAAGTCCACTGGTTGTGTAAGCATGACCTGCCCTTGACATATCCCAGCTGAGACAAGTCCATTGTTGGAAGCTTCCATGTGTCCTGTTTGATTAGTTTTATCATAAGTTTTTCCATGGCTTTGCATATGAGGTTGGTCAAATGTAGGAATCTGTAATTGCCTGGGTTTGTGGAAGGTCCTCCATTATGCAGGGGAATGACTGTCGCTGTTTTCAATTCACTTGGTACAAAACCTGTATGGAGGCTGAGACTGAACAGTGTTGTTAGGGGTGTGGCTAAATCATGCTTTATGTTATTTAAGATGCATCCAGGGATATTGTCAGGACCCATCAATGTGGTATTTTTAGCTTTTGATAGCACTGTTAGGACTTGGTCTTGTGTGATAGCTGGAGGCGAGACAGTTTCAGGCACGTAATGAGGAAAAAACGGAGGGGTGAGAGGGGTTAAGTTAGAGCTAAATTTATTAGCCAGTAGGTTAGCTATATCTTCAGCCTTAGTGTAAGTAACATTGTTTACAATCAGCTCAGTGCATTGCTACGTTATGCTTTTGAGATTATAAACATAACTAAAAAGGTCTTGTGATGATCTTTTGCTTAGGTAGCTATTTTAGCCTCACGCTTGGCTTTGGTGGCTCTTATTAAGGTCCTGGTTCTTAATTATTTAAGGATTCTTAAAATATGCACAAGGCTGATGGGTTTGCATTTATTGACCATGTCCTTTGTCTACTTCTGTGCAATGAAAGCACATAATCCTCCTCCTGTTCCAAAATACATCACCTTTGATATCAGAACTGATATGAATAAAGTCATCAACAATTTTCTCAGAAAGCACAATTATTTTAGAAGCAGCAGTGTAAATGTCTCACAGGAAATAGTATAAGTTACATTTAGTAAGCATAAGCGTATTAATCTGACAGTGAGGCTCCTGTCCCTGGGAACTTTTTCTTTGTTGTTGGCTTCCAGACAGTCATTGACAAGTAGTATGTTGGTCAAGTGTGAGATAATTCAGGTATAGATCTGCAGCGAAACTTCAGGTCTCATTTTATGTCAACTTAGTCTGTCATGACTGAGAAAGCTATAAGTTAGAAAAACACAGGTACACAAATATCATACCATAAATTATAACAAGACAAGACACTAACCACACATCAGTTTTGCAGGAGAAAGGGTTTAGTGACTGTACCCCCCCCCCCATGTTGGGGGACTGTGATGCCATTAATCTCCAGATATACACCTCCAAAGTCACATGGACAATGAAAAGAGAAAATAAAAACTTTTAACAAATTTCCCTTTACTCTGAGTCATTTGAGAAAATCCAACAGTTGACTCACTGAACCATTAACAATACAAGATGGCCCTTAAAGATACATGATACTTTAAATGTCAGCAGAATGCACTGTTTCCAGCAGACATGGCTGACTACCATCTTCTTTAAAAGAGATTGCAGTAATCTCTCCTCTCCAAGATGCAGTGACTGCAAAGTTGATTACAAAAGATAATGGAATACAAGGATGGATGGATAGCTGGATGGATAGATCAATAAATAAATAATATCTTAAAGAGACTATAATGCTATCCCTCTGAAAGTCCAAGTAGTATAGCTTTTATTCCCTCCAAATTTTCAAAAGTGGTACTTTCCATGCCTGATCATCCATTTATTTGCATAACCAAAACTACCATGTCTCATTTCTGCCTACTTTTAAAATTTGCTGGGAAGGCAACACCTACTTAAAAGGAAAAAAAAAGACAGATTATCATTTTCCATCATTTCACTTTGAAATACACTATCCATCAAAATGTGTGTGATAAAGACATAGGGCCGGATTCACGAAGGCTTGCACGGAATATAAGAGTAGAGTAAGACTGCATGCAGCTAACATGTCCACCGAGCAATCCAGGAACAGCCGGCAGGGGAGTGCAACAGAGCTCCTAAAACGACTCTTACACAGACAGGGCTAGGTTATGCAAATTACCTCATTTGCTGGTGAAAGCTATGCAAATGAGGTAAATTTGCGATCCAGGAAACCCTAACCTGTCCGAGTAAGAGTAGTGTTATTTGCAGAAATGTACTCTGTTGACAACTGAGTACCGTTCTGCAAATAGCAAAATGGAGCCGTGACAGCTCCAAATAAAGGCTGCATCCAGTTGAGGAAGCATGCCAATGGCCAATACACTATCCATCAAAATGTGTGTGATAAAGACATAGGGCCAGACTCACAAAGGCTTGCACGGAGTCTAAGAGTAGAGTAAGACTCTATGCAGCCAACATGTCCGCCGAGCGATCCAGAAACAGCCAGCAGGAGCGTGCAACAGAGCTCCTAAAACGACTCTTACACGGACAGGGCTAGGTTATGCAAATTACCTCATTTGCTGGTGAAAGCTATACAAATGAGGTAAATTTGCGATCCAGGAAACCCTAACCTATCTGAGTAAGAGTAGTGTTATTTGCAGAAATGTACTCCGTTGACAACTGAGTACCGTTCTGCAAACAGCAAAACGGAGCGGTGACAGCTACAAATAAAGGCTGCATCCAGTTGAGGAAGCATGCCAATGGCCAAATATACGGCCATTGGTAATGTTCCCCAATGCAAAATTTAAAAAAAAATTTTTTTTTTACCTCGATCTCCGAAGTTTATGCGCAGCGTCGCGCAAATGTGCTGTGCTCTAAAAACCAGAAAACCAGAAATTAAAAGCCACAAATAGGGATTTTATAGCAAATCATAATTTTCAATGCAAGTGAATGGCAGGCTGAAGACAACATGGCAACCGAGTAGAGGTTGCTAAGGGGGGAAGCTCAGTCTAAGAGATGAAACCAAGCATTAGTAGGTAATCCCATGCAAATGAGGGTAAGGATAGTGAATCCCAAGTTTACATAGCAAATGAGCACAGTCAGTGGAGTGTATGAGTAGGATAAGGGGAGTAACCGAGTAGAAGATAGGTGACATCACGAGGGGGGTATGTATGAAAGAATGTAACCTCATTGGAGCAGAGTGGCATGTGTTTGCTGTCAGTTACTCATCACTGGAAGAGGTGTGCCAACAGGTATCCTAGCTAAAGGCAAGAAATAGAAGGTGTATGCCATGGATAACACTAAAGTTTCTTGTTGAAGTGCCTGCAACGTGTTTGCGCGTGGGTGCACACCTGTATATCCGAGTAAGACTGTGTGCATGCATGTACGCCCGTGTGCGCACATTTAAGCTGGAGTAAGTATGTGTAAGGTTGTTTAAAGTTGTGTAAGCGCATTTGCCCCTGTGTGCACGCGTTTAAGCAGGAATTAGCAAGTGTTAGGCTGTGTAAGCATGTGTGCATGCATGTGAGCTGGTGTGCACATGATTGCACTTGTGTGCGTGGCGCTGCCCCCCTGTGGAAACAGAAAGGGAAAAGGAAGCACAACAAATAGTAGGAAGTTAACCAGGGAGAACTAGCAGAGTTAGCAGGTGAAAACAATCAGAATCAGGCAATTACACAGGCAGTACAGTAGCCCAGCCCAGCCCAGCACTTAAAACTCTGCAAACAACTTCCCACCATGTTTTCCTCAGAGACACTGCAACACTGCAGTAAACTAAGAGAAGTGAAAACTTAAAAAGCTTTACTGAGACAAAGAAATATTAGGGGCTGACATTGCTGTTATAAGGCGACATATGCAACATGCTGAGGGTGGTGACAATGCGAATGCTGCTGGGCAACCCCCAGTGAGGAGACAGAGAAGAGTGTACAGGCCCAGGGTAACCTACCAGGGGCTACATGAGCTGGAGATAGTGGAGCTCTATAGAGTGGACAGAGACCTCATGCAGCAAATTGTTGAGCTGTGCAGGCCACGCCTCACACACAGAACCAACAGAGGGGAACCCATCCCAGTGGTACCTTCCAGAGACCAACTGGTGATATGATGGGGATATCACAGGCATCAGCATCCAGGGAACTGCACCAGTTCCTGAATACCATGTTAGCACATGTCTGTGATCATGTATATTTCCCCAATTCCCGTGAGGTATTGGCCAGCAATATGCATCTTTTCCAGCAAATAGCGGAATACCCTGAGGTAGTGGGTGCAATAGACTGCACGCACATATGCATCAAAGCACCAGCCAGTGAGTGGGGTAGGGCCTGCATTAACCGCAAGGACTTCCCCTCCATCAACTGCCAGGTCATGTGTGATGCCCAGGGCATAATACTGAATGTGTGTGCTGGCTGCCCTGGAAGCTACCATGATTCCCATATCTAGCATCTGATTCAGCTGTACCAGACATTTGCCAATGGGGACATCCCTCATGGTCACCTAGTGGGGGATGCTGGATATGCACTGGAGTCATGGCTGATGACACCCATCAGAAATGCACACACACCTGAGCAGGAACACCATAATGAGGCACACGCGCAAACACGTAATGTAATCGAGTGTGTGTTTGGGCTGCTGAAGTCATGGTTCTGGTGCCTGGACACATCTGGTGGAGCCTTGCAGTACTCACCAACTACATGTACCCAAATTGTCATGGTATGTGCTATGCTACATAATATGATCCTGCAAAAACAGCTGCAGCAGGAGCAGCATAGGCCTGGGCCAAACAGCCCCCCACCATTGCCAAGTCAATCACAGGCAGAGGGTGACTCGGAGGAGGAACAACCTGAGCTTGCCCCAGTAGGCAGAAGGAGGCGTGCCCAGTATGCTTTGGCCTTGGCAAAGAGGCAACGCATAGCACATACACTGGCTCAGTATGAACCCTAGAAATTATACCTCTCTCTGACTCGCACATATAGTAAAAAGGATGCCTAACTTGACACTACCTGTTAACAAACATGTATAGGGAGTGTACTATGTGCATCTGACATAGGCAGGGCTGCAGCACCACCTGAGGCATGATTGCCATGTTTTAAGCAATATAAAGCAGTGCTAAACAGCTTTTACCACTATTTAGTATATGTAAACAAAATTGCACACACTAACTAGCACAACTTTGGGCAATGTTGAGCAATACTGGGCAACATTTAGCAATGTTGGTTAATGTTGAGCAATGTTGGGCAAGTTCGGTCAAAGTTGGGCATAGTTGAGCAAAAGCAGGTAAACATGCTCATATTTGCTTTACTGGTCCTTAAGTAGTCTGGTCTGCCCAGTATGAAAATATAAAGCAGTGACAGGCCTCAAACCCAGGATACTGTACACTATTTTTATTTTATTTATTTTTATTTATTTTACATTTGTTTACTGGGCTAGTCCAACTGGATACATTTCCATTTTCAGCAGAGGCCCGGGGAGAAAAGCTCCACGTTGAAGTTAATACAAACAAGTCATTTACATAAAGAAAGTAAGTAGTTAGTAAAATACCAACAGAAATAAGGTTTAATCTAGATTATACTAGTTGAAAATATATATTAGGAAGGACACTTACTCTAAGATAGGGGAGTTATACTTTAGTAAAACATTTATGAAGAGTCTAATTGATTAAGTAAGTATAAACCATAGAGAGTTGTATATAAATTCAAAACAGAGGCTAATTAACAAGGGTGATTTAGAGAATGTCTACTCAAGGACAGTGAGTAGAGAGAGGTGAGAGAGGGTGATTCAGAGAAGAGTAATTAATAGAATCATAACATTAGTCAGGATTGATGCATATAAATTTTAATATTGGGCATGTTCACACACGTTAACAAATGTAGTGGACTTCAGACAGCAACATACTGAAAGGTCACACTGTGCATGCTCACTCACTTGAATAAATGACACAAATGTCAGGCAACAAAACACTGAAAGGCCAAACTGGGCATGCTCACACACTTAGGCCATGTCTGAGTACAGCAGTGGGCCACACATATCCAGCAGTTGCATGTGTTAACCCAGGAACCTATCAGTATTCACCAATCCTGCCTTGTGCACACAGTTATATGACAACAGACACATATATAATATATTGGAACCCTGTCATAATCAAATATATTCTGCAGATATTTAGGTTGTTCATAGAAAGTGGGAAAGCAAAGAAGATAAAAAAACTGCAATCAGTATCATCAATAAACAATGTGCACTCCAAACATTATCATAGGTTCATAGGTTGATGCTAGGCTATCTGCCCTAGGGCATTTATAAGCCTAGCCAGAGTGTGTTTGGCTTTCGCCACCCTTTTAGATTAGTAGACTGTGCCTTTGAATAGTAGGTCACACAAGATAGCCCTTTTACGGTTAGTTTATTGTGCCTCTGTCTAGCAGGGACCCAGAAGAGATCCCAGGGGTAAACTTACGATCTCCCATCTACTCGTCAAGATTTCTCTTGAAGAGGGTCAGTGAGGGGCTCTGCCTAACTTGGACTGGGATTTTGTTCCAGAGTGAGGGGAGCCTCTGGGATATGAATCTGTCCCTCCAGCATGTCCTATTTATTTCTGTGCTGAGGTTTAAGTCCCTGGAGTGTGTAGCTCTAAGGGATTTGGATATCCTGAGGTGGAGCATGACCATTAATTCTGGGTTGAACATGACTTTATACGTCAGGCACAGATCACAACTGAGTAGGCGGTAAGCAACTGAGTAGAGCTAGAGTTTCTTTAGCCGAACTGCGTAGGGCATCTGTTTGAGTCTCTTGATCCACTTGGTGAGGTACTTTTGGGGTCATTACAGTTGCTGCAGGTGTCGGGTAAGGTACATCCCAAATGGGGCATTGTATTCAAGTATGGGCCTGATGAGTAGAGGGGCACAATGACCTCTCTTGATCTAGATGTGAAACCTTTCGTGTTAAGGTGGGCTATATAGAAGGTCTTTCTAACCACTTTGGCAACGTGATTGTCAAAGGAGAGATTACTATCTACTTGGGTCCCCAAATCCCTAATTACTTCTTCCGTACGTAATGGATTACCACCTATGTGGTAATTTGTGGGCACTTTGTTTTTCCCAAAGGGGATGACTATGCGTTTTATGGCATTTAGCTTTAGGCCATGGCTGTGGCACCAGTTATCTATCTCTGTGAGACCCTTTTGGAGGATGCTTGTGTCAGCTGGAGAGTCAATTATGGCACCCAGTTTGCAGTCATCTGCAAACTTGGTCAGCCATAGTCCTCCCATGTTAGCCTGTACCTCAGAGAAATATATACTGAACAAGAGAGGTCCCAGGACTGAGCCTTGTGGGACGTCACTTGTAACTGGTGTAGAGTCTGACATGGCACCTGCAATTCCGACCATGTGGGTGCTATCCCTGATCCAGTTTGCAATCCATCTTGTGACATATGTGTTGATATCTAAGCTGGTGAGCTTATTTATGATGCCCAAGTGGGGTATTGTGTCAAAGGCTTTTGCGAGGTCCAGGTAGGCTGTGTGGACTACCTTCCCTACGTCTATGGCCCTGGTAACTGTTTCAAAAAAGTTGACCAGGTTCAAGAGGCAAGATCTGCCCTTAACAAAGCCGAATTGGGTAGGATCCAGTGTCTGGAGGTTCCTGATGTCTTTGTTTATGAGTTCCATGATGATATGCTCCATAGCTTTGCAGACCAGGCTAGTCAGGTTTATAGGGCGATAGTGTCCAGGGTCCGTTGTGGCACCACCTTTGTGGAGCGGGGCCACTGTTGCTGTACACCATTCCTTGGGTACATATCCTGTAGTAAGTCTGATATTGACAGTGACTTTATATGAGGGTTAAGTTCTTCATGAAGCTTGTGTAAGACGCAGCCCGGGACACCGTCCGGTCCCATTGATGCTGTGTTATTGCTTTGGAGAGGGCAGTTCTCACCTGTTCATCTGTGATGTCAGGGAGGCTACACATTCTTGGGATGGACATTTGCTCTTTTGGGGGGGTGGGGGGTAGAAATTTGCACTGAACCTGTCTGCCAGGATGTTGGCAATGTCTCTGGGTTCAGTGTATTTTTTGTCATTATGCACTAACTAAGAGCATACCTGGGAGTTGCCATCCAGGTTCCTGACATAACTAAAGAAGGCCTTGTAATTGTCTTTAGTGTCTTGTGCAATTTTTCTTTTGAAGCTGGCCTTAGATGATTTTATGCGTGATCGTAGCTTCTTGCTAGTACTGATCAGAGATGCCTTCCCTTTTTGGGATTTTGCTCTATCATGTAGTAGCCTCCTCCTTTTGTTGTATAGCTTATTTATGGCTGGGGTCCACCAGACAGATCCCCTGCCTTTGGAGGAGTGAGTCTTGGTTTAATTTGGGATAGCACAATTCATGCATTCCTGTAGGTGCCCATATAATGCATTTGTAAAGGATTCTGCGGTTTGAGCCATATTTTCCACTGGCCCGGGGGACTTTGAAGGATACCACCTCAGTTTTGAGAAGTGTGACGTTTGCTTTTGAGAAGTTCTTCACCGAGATTACCTTGGCTGGGGGTGGGGATGGGATATGGATGTCCAGTGAGATAAATGTATGGTCTGACCTTACCAATGAGGGGTATACCTCTGGTGTGGAACATAGAGTCCTCATGTTGGTGATGACCAGGTCCAATATGTTTTCCCCTCTTGTGGGGGTGGTGACCAGTTGTTCCATAACATTTGAGTTTATAAATTCTAGGAACCATTGGGCGAGGGTGTTGGGGCTTGAGTAGTATTCCCAGTCAATGTTTGGGTAGTTGAAGTCACCCAATATAATGGTGTTTGGAGAGACCTTCATAATCTCCAGTGTTCTCAGAAAAGCTGAGTGGGGTCCCTGAGTTTGTGAGGGTGGTCTGTAGCAGGCTACAAACTGAAAGGCAGTTTTGCCCACTGTTAGTTGCACATGGATGGTCTCTGATGCTTCGTGCAGTGCTACTAACCTGGAGATGTGCGTATCTTTGATGTATATGGATACTCCCCCTCCTTTTGTGGTTCGGTCCGGGTTTTGTGGCCGAAAAGCATGGTATGAAGTATAACCTGGTAGTGCTGGGGTGCTTTCAGGAGCCTTGAACCAGGTTTCTGTTACTGCACAGATATCGATATTCTCCATACTGAAGAGAGCCTTGAGTGTGTGCATTTTGAGGTGCAGACTTCTGGGGTTGAGCAGCATTACCCTTAGTTTCTTTCACCTTGTATTGTCTATGGAGGTGGGTTTGTCTTTTGAGCCTTGCCTAAAAAAGGCACTATGAGGGTGGCAAGAGCCTTAGCCAGTATTTGAAAGCCCAGGGGTGACAGGTGCAAGCCGTCCCTAGTGAAGCAATGTGGCTTGTCGAGCATGTCATCCCAGGCTGACAGACACTGGATCCCCTTTGAATGACACCAATACGTTAGCCAACTGTTAAAATTGATCATTTTGTCTTTACACTGTGGCATCATTCTTGGTGAGGGTAAGATGCTACACAAGGTCAGGGTCATACCGGCCTGGGCTACATGATCAGAGAGCTCCTCTATGTCTCTTCTCATGTAGTCCAGGGAGGAACGTCTCGGGTCATTCACACCGGCATGGACAATGACGGAGTCATATTTGTACTTGCTTTGGAGTGACCTGAGTGCATGTGTTATGTGGCGGATCCTGGCACCTGACAGACAGCTTACATTGACCTTCTCCTTGTTTAGCCTGGTAAGTGGGACGTCAGTGTGTCTGACAATAGAGTCACCTATTACAAGTGTATTAGGTGTGTTGTATAGCCTTAAGGGCAGTGACTGTGTAGCACACTGACTTTGTGAACTATGTGATATGTGGGTATTGTTGTGGGGTAGCAGTTGTCTGGGTGTCTGCTTTGGAGGTCTCTGCTGCTTAGGCAGATTTTATTTAGAGCCTCCGAGTATGTTTTTGTGTGTTTATGTGTTTGGTTTGCTGTTGCTATAGATCTATGTGAGACTGGATTTGTGGTGTGTGTGTGGTTACCTTCTCCTCCTGATAGACTGTGCCAGTCCTGGGTCGAGAGAGCTCAGCCTCCAGTTTGTCCATATAGTTGCATCTCTCACATATATCTGAGTTTTTTGGGAGGAGGAGAGGGTTGTCTGTGTACATAAGGCAATTGTAACATTGCCTGAAAAGTCCCATATTCACCAGCTGGACTGGAGAGTACACACGAAACTGACCTTTGGACATGTCAGGATATTATGATGAAATACTCTTTTGACTGATAAAAAAGGATCAGTTTAGTGTTCAGTGTGTAAAAGAGTATAACAGGGGTTTAGTGCTTAAGTTTGTTGGTGTTTTGGAAAGATTATCTGCGAAGGAGTCCAGACAGAACCATGACACTTCCTTCAGCTATGTCATAAATAGCAATGTACACTCATATATGTCCTGAGTCAGGGCCAACTGTAAATGACTGGCAATGCCAACATCCTGTCAGGCAGGCCCATACATAAAACACTCAATAAAGCATATAGCATGTCGAATTAATGCATATCTCTCTAGTGTCATAGCATAGTTAGGTAGGGTAGGCTAGTTAGGTAGGGGTTTGAATCCTGCAATTGCTGTGTGTGTGTGTGTGTGGGGGGGGTGTATGTTTGTGTGTGATTTCCTTTGAGAAGAGTGCCCTTTTTGGAGACTAGGAAAACACATTAAAAGAGGTGAATTCCTCTTTGCCAAGTCTGATGATGTCATCATCCCACAAATACAGCAGTGGAAATACAAACTTCCAGTAAATCAAATAGCGCGTTGTGTTAATGCGTATCTCTCTAGTATCATAACCTCGTTAAATAGGGGTCTGAATCCTTCAATCACTGAGTGCATGTCGGGGGGGGGTTGTATGTTTGTGTGTGATTTCCTTTGAGAGGAGTGCCCTTTTTGGAGACTAGGAAAACACATTAAAAGAGGTAAATTCCTCTTTGCCAAGTCTAATGATGTCAGCATCCCACAAATACAGCAGTGGAAATGAAAACTCCCAGTAAAGCATATAGTCGTGTTAATGCGTATCTCTCTAGTATCATAACATAGGTAGGGGTTTAAATCCTGCAAGTGTGTGTGTGTGACACTGTTGGTCAATGTGTTGTGGGTTTTGCTTTTACAACTGTATGACATATCAGTAAAACAACAGTATGTGCATTGCACACTTCAGGTATCTGTGTGACAAATACATATATGTACATTTGACCTGAATTAGTTCATAGGTGTGAAGCCTGCTTTCTACATGAATACATCCCTTACCATTGACAGTTTGTGCTGCTGCTTCTCAGACCTTAGGTCACATATGTATGTTTGTGAGAAGGCCAGCCACTGTAGTGATCTGTGGCCTAGGTCATCTGTCTCACACACACCCATGACAGTTTCTATAGAATAGTGTGAGTGAGGGTTCATGCCTGGGGTACATTTCAGACATGTTCAAACGCAACAAAGTCTGTCAATAATGGACATTCATTATAGGTGTGCAACAACTTCATGAATATGCATACAGACCCCTTATTGTTTATGTGATACACTGAGGGACTTCAGAATACCTTTGGAAATGTGAATACCAAAGGACAGATGACATAACATGTGGCTGTATGTACACATCGGTACCCCTTCTACATGTCATGGGCTACTACCTATGTGGTACTGTCGGGATACTATGTTTAGTAAATGTGGATGACTATGCTATAGTTGGCTTATAGCTTTACAGCATGGGTTGGTCAACAGGTATCTGTCTGTTTGATACCCTTGTGGAGGATAAGTGTCTCATCTGGAGAATGCATTGTAGGCCACTGTATGCATTACCAGATGTGGACGGACATATCCCTACTGTGTTTGCTTGTACCTAAGAGGGCTACATGCCAAACAGGAGTGGTCCCAGGAATGGGTGGTGGTCAATACCACTGGTTACTGGTATAGTATTGTACCGGAAGGATCCAAATGCTATTGTGTTTCCTACATGTGTGTGTCAGTTGTTAAGACATCATCTAATGATTGGTTAGAGTCAGGCTGTTGAGGTTGTGTATACTACCAGAATGTAAACCAATGACCGATGTTAGCAGTATCACCCACAGCATAGTGTCAAACCATGTCATACACACATGTGTACCCAAGTTAAAACATATGTGTAGTAAAATGCATACTGGCCAGCAACAGAAACTATGAAGTATTAACACTGTGTAATACAGGGCATGTCACCCTTCCCATGTGTCCATATGCACATACATGCAGACAGTGCACCTCCACCATGTTCACAAATGTACACCTGCAAATCTGTACTGCACACATCACACACGTACTGTCCACTCACCAACACATGCTGCCAGAACTACACACATCAGCCAAGTGGCACATGGGCGGACAATACATTTTTGGAATTAACACTGGTATAAACAATACTACATTGATAATCATAGCTTTAATGCATCTCCCTTTACTCATCACTCATCAGACCAATGATTGAGTACAATGCCCCATTTGGGATGTATCTGACCCGACACCTGCAGCAGCTGGAGAGGCCACAAAAGTTCCTCACCAAAAGGATAAAGGGTCTCAAAAATCTGTCCTATGCTGCCCGACTGAAAGAACTCCAGCTCTATTCAGTAAACGCTTGCTCAGAGGTGACCTTTGCCTAACATACAAGGCCATGTCAAACCCAGATTTGATGAATATGCTTCACCTCAAAAATCTAGATCCATCAGAGCCACAAGGGCGGGAGACTTAAACCTCGACACGGCTATTAATAGGACGTGCTGGAGGATAGATTCATTACCCAAAGACTCTATGCTGTGGAACAAAATCCCGGTACATGTGAGGCAGAGCACCTCGCTGGCCTTGTTCAAGAGAAATCTTGACCAATGGATGGGAGATCGCAGATATACCCCAGGGATTACCTCAGTGTCACTGCTCGACAGAGGCACAGCAAAATAATGGGTATAGTTCCCCATACTAAAGGGGTGGCGTAAGCCACAAAACGATGGGCTAGGCTTGTAAATGCCCTCGGGCAGATAGCCTAGTATAAACCTATGAACCTATGAACCTATGAACCTATGCCTGCTCAGATATACCTACAAGGATATCATTACACTTTACTGTTGACAACATGCTAACATTGCTACACTGCTATTAAGCCACTCTGTGCATCAGCACCATGTTATCCTGTTCCTGCATCAATGTTACAGATGACAGGAGGTGGCACAGTTTCATCATATGCACAGAGTGTGTTGTTGGTTTGCCAGAGCCTGACATTGACCCATCCAATCAACATGTATGTGTGTGTGTGTGTGTGTGTGTGTGTGTGTGTGTGTGTGTGTGTGTGTGTGAGGGACAACAGTACAGCAAGGGTCAATGTTGATGTAATGTGTGTGTGTGTGTATGTGTTAGCCCTAGGTGTTTGGTTTATGTGTGTGTGTCTGCATGCACACAGTTCCACCATGTGGCTGCCAAATACGGGAGGTTGTGGGACAGCCACAGACTGTACCTGCCAGTCTGTACAGATCACCGTCTCTGGTCATGAACACAGTACCTGTGATGGCAGGGGTGCCACGGACAGTATCCGGTACTAAGCCAAACTGGGTACTATCATCAGAGGCAGAGGGATGTCGACTGGACCCATGTCCCTGCGGGGACTGGCCAGAGCCACGTGCATGTAGTCTTCTAGGATGGTCTATTGACAGCCCAGCCCCAACATTGCTGGGGCTGGTACTGCCACTACGGGAGCGGCTGTGACTTGTGTGTCATCTGTGATGACTGCCAGCTGATGATGTTGCTGGCATACATCCACGTCGACATCTCAGCCATCCTGCACTGTCCTGGCACATGGACATGACATTGCGGAGGACATCTAGTGTCTCTCCCCAACGTCTATCAATGACCTCAGTGTAATTACGGATGGCACCGGCAAGGTCATGGATACTGTCATTGATAGTAGTGTTATGGGCCCTCAGCGCCCTTAGTCCCTTCTGGTGTTCCATTCCATACATGCCTGTGCCTGCATTACAGCCCGGAACATACCTGAGGTTGTAAGACCTGTGGGGGTACATCTGCCAGGGGCATTACGACCAGCAGTGCTCCCACGAGAACCCCTGGACATCTGCCTATGTGGTACCATTCCAGGAGTCTGGGTATGGCTGCTGTGAAGGGATGCATGTGTCATAGATACCACACTATCCTGGTCAATGCCTACTGTATGCTGTCCCTCAGCTAAAGCCATTGGTGATGAGGGATGTATTGGCAGTATGAATGTGCGCATAGATGGGGTGGAAAGCTGTGTACTGTCGATTGGCGGACCAACGACAGACCCTGTCAAACCTGCCTGTGCCACAACATATGTATCATCATTTCCACTATTTGTGGCAGTGACTTCAGGTTCCCTGCTGCACTCAACCAACACAACCTCAGCACCTGTGAGGGGAAGACAGGAACCACACTTTACAATCAGTACATGATGTTAGCACACATGCACACATGCACACATGAACACATGAACACATGCACACATGAACACATGGACACATGAACACATGAACACATGCACACATGAACACATGCACACATGCACACATGAACACATGAACACATGCACACATGCACACAAATACACTACTCAGTAAAGTTCACACACACACACACACACACACACACACACACACACACACACACACACACTAACAGCAATCCAGAACATACTCCTTAGTGGTTGATGGTGGAGTACAGTACCACAAGCCACAGAATCTTATCATACGTGTCAGCATGCAGGATGTGTGTTGCTCAACAGCATGCAGTGCAAGTGTAGAGAGTCCTTGTTCATAACAGTATACATGTCTTTGATGCATGTGTGTTGTTCAATGATTGGCCTCACCCTGGAACACAATGTGCACATGGACACAACATTGCTGTGCAAATATTAAATGCTTTCCAATGTCCTGTGCACCATCACTCATAGGTATACATACCATGGCCGGATGCACACAACTGTCAGGTGTATAGCAATGAATGCTATGTGCAGTACTATAGTTACTGTAACTGGATGTAGTGTAGTACCATGAGCCATCATCAGGCAGCATCATGTGGTCACTCAAGGCCACTAATGTGTGCCACACTGGCAACTATCTTGCTGTACCTGAACTGCAGCACTTTGTCTACATTAAGCATTTCACAGGCAGTTGTTACATGGGTATGTAAGGTGTTCAATAGGGAGCATTGCCTAACATGAATGTGTTGTGTGTTGAAGAGTGTCGCACCGCCCCATGATAGGCCTCTAACCCTCAGGTATAGTATGTGTGCTGTGTGGATGACATTTGGGATACTGGAGTCTGACCTTACAGCAGGTGTCTAAATAGGCCATGTGTATCATATTAACACTGACTGCGTATGACAAAGTGGTTTATGTTGTGTGCATGTGTATTGACTCTGCCTATACAGTTTCCACTACAGTGTACCACAATTGGTTGGGATGCTCTGTGTATTGCATGTGTTTGAGGCAGCCACTCATGTTACTGGGATGTGCATAGTCCCACTGAAAACATGCAGAGCATGCATTATGTGTAGGTGTTTTAGATGTGTATATGGCTTACAACTCACATATGACATGCGCATGTTATTTGCTATATTAAATGTAGAACACTCACCAGCATGGGTCTGCTGTCTTGCTGTCACACCAGAGGGACTTACAAGGATATGAGACAGTTTGTCAGTGTCAGCAACTATGGCATTGCTGCTGTGAGTTTGCAACTTTACAGTAGTACAACATGTGACAGTCACAGGCATACAGATTATGTTCCAAATTATCAGTATTGCACAACACCAGGCTCCACATCTTCTAAATACAGAGTACACATCTGACATATGCATGTTTTAACAATCGAGCTAACAGTAGTCTACAAATATGCCATGTTACCTACACGCTCTGAGTCAATTTGCTGGGTGACTCCGGCCTCCATGATGACACATGTCTGTTGTAGTGGTTGGCCAGGAGCCACCACACTGAGGAGCAGCTCTTCCACTCTGGTGAGGGTTGGGTGTAATGCTGCACCACCACCTGTGGCAAGCTGTTGTCTGCGGACATCGGGGGCATGCTGCCGGACATGTCTAACTAAATCACTGCAGTGATGGCGTACCTGCTCATAAGTCCAGTTATGCATGCCTACGTCATTCACCCGACAGACAACATCTTGCCACAGTGCAGTGCACCCTTGCTGGTCCTGGCTGGTTCTGGAGAACAGCAGGGTGTGATGTTGTAGTAGGGCGCCTAGGAGTATTTCATTCCTCTTCAGGGGAATATGCAGGTTTGCGATTGTGAGACATGTCCCTGGAAGACAATAAAGCAATATATGTGAGCAAGTCATGTGGCACACTTAACATTCTAAAGTACAGACATCAGTGAAATGCCATATATAGCAACCTATTGGCTGTCAGTAGATATACACTTTTAATACCACATAGTGTTCAGCCCACAACTGCCTGACAGTACCTGGAACATTCTATATATTAAACCATGTTCTGCACAGCAACAAAGTGAAACCAGTATGTAAGACTATACAACAGTACATGGCACACTGTATGCGACACAATGCACCACCTAGCCACAGGAGGTATATATCAAGCTAATGGATGAAGAAAGATGTCATCCATTGCAATGAATGTAAAGTACAGTTACAGTATTACCAGTATACCACAGTAGTCTTTGATGCCAAACCCCTGCCTAACATATGTGCACAGTTGTTGATATAGGTGGCATACTGCTGTACTAGACTATACATGTTGCTAGATACACACGTATACCCTGTAACACAGACATGATTGAGGGCATGGTACAGGCATAATTACACACACATCAGACATACATACAACACACAAATGTATGCCAACACAGATGAACTTTACCTGTGTAACATACAGTACTATGTGCTATTACTTACAAAACCTTATGCCTGAGGTATGTAATCTGTGAGGACTACAGGGAAGACACAAAACAGTGTTTCCAAGCAATGTGAACATACACCATACTGTACTGTTTAGGCCTACAGCTTCAGGTAGTACTACAGTTCATATGGGAGTTGGATTCACCAGCAGTACCACTCACTAAGCATACATGTATTGCTTTAGCCTACAATGGGACACCACAGTCGACAACAAGGGACTACGTCACACCATATGCCATACTACTTTTTCTGCCTAGCAATAGCATACACATCTTTTGCTGGGATCACAGCTAGGACACAAACTACTATGACAGAAACAATTTCACACTAAGCTATCACACCTTTACAGACCTTGCACACATTCACCAACACATTCACCATCACACTCAGTCAACCTCACATAGCAATTATTGCACTAAGTACATGTGTGTGTGCTTCGTGTCATGGGTAGGTAATACGCTATTGTCCCTAGGGCCTACAGCAGCCTAGCCATACTCTACCCTGGCCTTTGACAGACATGTAATTTAATTTCACTTGCCCCTGTCAACCAGAGCCACAGAGGTGATTCCCGGGGTGTATTTCCTATCTCCCAAACAATCATCAGGAGTATTTATGACAACTGCTAATGAGGAGCTTTGTTTGCTATTGATAGGTGCTTTGTTCCGGAGTATGGCATGTCTCTGAGTTAGGATTCTATCCCTCCAGCATGTGCTGTTTAGTGAGCTGACAAGGTGTAGGGCCCTAGAGCGTGTATCTGGGAGGGATTGTAATACGTTTACGTGGAGGATGTCCAACAGCTATGGGTGTGACATAGCTCAGCATGTTAGGCAGAGGTCACCTCTGGGTAGGCGCTATGCAACACAGTGTAGCTGTGGTTTTGTGAGTCGGTCTGCATAGGGCATCTGTTTGAGGCTGGTATTACTCTTTGTGAGGTATGTCTGTGGCCTTTCTAGTTGCTGTAGTTGGCATTGTACTCTCCAATGGGTTTTAAGTGTGATAAGTAGAGGGGAACACTGACCTATATTTCCCTAGATGACACACCTTTTGTGATGACGTGTACCACGTAGACAGAGTACATGACCAGTGTGGCACTGTGATTATCAAAGGGGAGGCTACTGTCCACCTGTGTCCCATGTTCACTTATCACACCTTCGGTGTTAAGTAGACTACCACCTATGTGGTAGTTAATGGGTACAGTGTTCTGGCAAGAAGGGATGGCAGTGCAGTGTCAACACTGAGCTTCAGTCCATACCTTGGTCGCCAGGCACCTGTCGCAGTAAGTATGCCCCATGTCTCTCTCCCTCTATCTATATATATATATATATCTACATATATATCTATATATATATATATCTATATATATATATATATATATATATATATATATATATATATATATATATATATATATATATATCTATATATATCTATGTATATCTACATATATCTACATATATATATATATATATATATATATATATATATATATATATATACACTCACACACACACACACACACACACACACATACATACACGCATACATACACACATACATATAAACATCCATTGCTGTACATATAGGCACACATACAGTCCACTATTCATGGTGGGAATATCACTTATGCGGCAGTTGTGAGATATACAGTTATGTAATAATATTGCACAGTACTGTGCAGACTACATTGAAGGTGTCCTCAGCCCATGTAGCTTTAGCTGGCCTCACTGGCTACAACACTGCAAAACTGACAGAGCATACCCACAGCATTTAACCACCACATGTCATATACCAGCACGGCATGCTATTTTCTTTTCCACACAGTACAACCTACATAGAAATATGCACATAACAACCTTCAGCAACGTATATATGTACACCCTTCACAAACAGTTGCAGTGTGTCCCTTGCCCTATGCACATGTACAGATACATAGAGATACGTACTGCTGCCACATATGGATGATTCACAGTATGTAGAGTACTCTTCATAAACATCTACTACATGCCAGCAAATACATATATGTATTGCTGTGTTCCGTTTGTTTTTAAAGGAAATATATATTTTTTCTTTTCTCTGTCTGTTGCTCTTTCTTTTTCTGTGTTTCTCTGTCTGTCTTTGTCTGTGTCTGTGTCTGTGTCTCTGCCTATGCCTCTGCCTCTGCCTCTGTCTCTCTCGCTCTCTCTCTCTCTTGCTGCAATGAGATTATTGCATGTGTAGACAGCAAGTACAGCCTGCTTTTCTAGGTATCTGCACATGTGCATGTGATATCCTCTGCACCAATTGGTACCCACCATTTACTAATTGCATGCAGCCTGCTGTGTGGTAATTGCAGTACTCACTGTCATAGCAGCCCACTGCTATAAAACGCTAGGTTAGGTAGGTGTAGCCCTTTCAGCTTTCCAAACTGGGGCCCATGCTTGTTTGCTGTGGACACCGTTGTGCAGTCAGAACGTTGGTATACTTCTTATCTCTGAAGCTAGGGTTGTAGCCAGTGATTTGCATGTTGTACTCAAACCTGAATGTTGCTGCTTCTAGTACATACTTTTCAGTGTAGAACTTTACTCACCCCTCCACATGCTTACAGAAGATACATGGGAGTATGTACTTTCTTTTCTAATTAGACAATTAACTGCCATACAAAAGTAGTTATTGCAATGTATTCCTCTGGCACATGAACTGTTTGTGAACTACTATACTGTAAATATTAATTACCTCACTTCTGAACAGTTTGTTGTTTATTTGTGTTGACATTAGCATGGGTTGCTCAAGACAACTGGACACATTTCAGTACTGAGTATGCCTACCTACATCCTTGGTAGAGCCTGCATACACAGGTATATTGTTCTTTTGGGTAGGGGTGCAGTGATGTTTATCTTGCTGAACATACAGAGTTGCTGTGTACCTGTTAGTCTAACAAGGCAAGTAGTCTGTCTGCGTAGCTCACACTTGGGGACATATCCAGATGGTAGCCAGAGGTTAGCCAATTATTTTTTGTTTGTGCACCACACCGGTCTTTTCTGCACTGGAACAATGGCATTGTCACAGTTGGTTGCTAACAGTACATGGCTACATCCTTTGATATTTCTGTGTTGTACTCCTACATAAGGGTATTCTTGTGGGACTCATTCCAAAGCTATTTGCAGAGTGTGTAACAGCAGACAAGCTGAAATGCCTGTGTGTTTCTGCCTCTGCCAGGCCTCTTATACACTCAGGTATATATTTGAACAGCCTCAGGGAAAGGTACATATAAGTGGGGTACACCTGTAATATATTACAGACATTAAGTTGAGATTGTGAGTGAATCTGAGCATATGTATTAATACACCTGTTCTGACGTGCATGCAGTGTGTACTATTACTTATTGACATTAATCATTAAGTGTAATTCCCCACTCTTCGGCCTACCATCAGTACTTTTCAGAGGGATTCTGAGGGACAAAGCTAACATTTGTTTAGGAATCAGGGACATCCCCGAAAAGCAGTCACAGTTGGAAAGTATGGCCTCTGCCCTATTCAAATATGCCAGTGTTTATCCTGCTCTGATACTGTGTGGGGTTTGTAAAGTGCTACTGTAACATTATTTCCTGCTAGAATGGCTGGTTCTCATTTAACAGTCATGTCATGCAATTCCACAACAACTGCTGGTAAAGATCCACAGAACAAGATTTGTGTTATGACATTCATATTTTCCCTTTACATTCACTCATTGTAATGCATGATATATTTATTACAGCACCAACTTGCTGTCAATCTACTGTGGCCTAGTGGTACTTCATGCAGTCTAGTGTGTCCAAGGTCTGGGGTTCGAGACTGACAGAGGTGTTTTATTTTGCTGCTCAGCAGAACAAGGGCCCTGCCATGCAGAGTGACTAAGGCACTTTTAAGCAGTTGTAAGCTGCTTTGTGCGGGTTTGCGTGACGCTTAGCGATGTTTAGCTAAGCGCACACATGCACACACTCGCTTAAACCCTCTTACTACTGCTTAAATGTGCTTACTCCCGCTAACCCCCGCGCTAATTTCTTTGAAAGAAAAGAAAATGAGGAGATAGGAAAGTGGTGAAAAAGGAGGCACAAATAGGGAAAGACAGTAGAAAAACAAGCTTGGGATGTGTAGGACGGGTGTAGGGAAGGTCCATAGCTGCCCATTTCTTTACCAGCAACAGCTGTGCATATGCAATAAATTTGGAATGAAACTTGAAACCTTCCACCCCTGAGAGAGGGGTGAGGATAACAAAGTCTGTTGTACTGCCAATTATAATTATCAGTTTACATGTCCAGTGGACATGTGTGCGAAATGGGCAGCTATGTATGGGACATAATTTTTTTTGTGGGAACAGATTGCTCTTTTTTTTTTTTTCAGGTGAGAGTGGAAAGTGAGGTAGAGGAAGTAGATATATTTGGGGAGGTAGGTTGGGGAGATAAACAGACAAGACAAACAAGACACATACAGGGGCGGAGTATGACACATGGGTGAACACAATTGACGGGGACGGATGTTTGGAAATTGCAAGCCCATGAGCCCACAGATGGTAACAGTGGAACTGAGATCCCCACCCATGGGCAGTCACCACTGCACCTTCACAGCCCCAAGGGTGGCTGTGCTGGGGGCTGCGTAGGAGGGGCAGGCTCACCCATGAATCGTGCCACTCTCACCTCGAGCTGGCATAGGGGATCAGCGACTGAACGCTGGATCTCCCTACTCACCACAACCCGGACCCTTCGGAGGGTGACAGGTGGCCCTTCTCCACCCACACTTGCACGGAGGGGATGAGCCCCATCCCCTGCAGTGCTTCCACCCGAAGGTGGCACAGGACCAACGGAGGAGGGGAGCCTGGGCTGGGCACCGGACCTGCTGGTTCCAGGTGCAATCGCCAGCTGAGGAGGGACAGGTGGGTCCGCTGGGACTGGCCTTCCCATACATTCTGTGATTAGGTGTGTTTAATTACAACATAAACAACAGCATTCCAAATTCGTTGTAACAGCATGCAGTAATATTCCCATTAACCCAACACACCAAGGTTCCAACAGTTGAACAGCAAGCATAACACATGCATATATTGAACGACAGTGGACATTCCAACAGCATGCAGGGATGATTGATGGCAACAAGCCACCAAGATTGTGGTGTTTGAACAGGGCACATGCATCAAAGTAAATGCAGATATTTATAGAACAATAGGACATATGTCCCAACAAATGTTTTGAGATTAGACATACCCATTGAGGTGTGGAATTGCATTGTTTATGCACATACAGTAGGGTGTAGAAAAAAAACCTCAATTAACATCATATAAGTACTTTTAGTCTACACTACATTCCTATTGACTGCAGGTGTATATCCCCTACATGTATTATTACACTTGGCAACATGCATTAGGTTGTGTAATGGGTTTGGCTAGTTCATTATATACCTGACCTATATCTGGCATACTAACTGTCCAAGATGCAGATGTTACTGCTACATAGTTATTTATTTTATTTATATTTCTATATCTACATATCTGGATGTGTTCACGTGACATTTTCAGTTAAATTTCTACAGAACCCTACATTTCATGTAGCACACTCACATTTCTGGGGAACACATTAACAAGCTACTCATGTGCCAGATTTACTTATGCATGCCAGCCATTAACTGACTGTTGAGGACAGTATATATGCTTCACAGCTACTGGCACTTCCATCATCCACTTTATATGGGACTGCCCAACTGTGGGTTGACAGCACTTATTACAACAGTACTATTTGTATAATGCAAGGGTACAACAACATTTCAAAGTAAGTGACACAGACACACTCCAAGTATTATACCTTTATTAATTACATTACATACTTTTCTACAGGCTCTCTCCTTTATTTGATATTACAGTGTATACGGAAGACATATTCAAGACATTTTATACCTTTATTAATAGGTTACAACACTCTTTTTCAGGGTCGCTCACTTATTTTATATGACAGTACATGCAGAGATATTTTACCTTTCTTAATGGGTTACTGCACTATTTTTCTGGCTCTCTGACTTATTTTATATAACAGTACATGCAGAGGTATTATTCAGGACATTTTATGGCTGTATTATTGGGCTACAACAACTTCTTTAAGGCTCTCTCACCTATTTTATATAACAATACATGCAGAATAATTACTAACCTGCCTGGTGGCGCAGCCTTAGCAGCCTATCTGCATAGGCTTGCTGATTCGCAGCACGGACTCCTGCAGCTGTGAAGTAAATGAAGGGATATTGAGACATACCTGTCCATTATATAGACTAAATTAGCACGTCTTACATACTGCATTCCATGGCTACCTACTCAGTAGTGGGGCATCTTGCATGTCATGGGCCTCCTGTATCCATTGGTTCAGTAGGTCCTGCTTCCGTCTCTTTAGGTCTGCATGGTGGTGAAGGACCTGCTCATCAGTCCGAGGAACACCTGTGGCACTGGTGAGATCATGAGCTAACCGGTTCCACGCCTCTGCCTTGTACTCCATCCCTTGAAACTGGCCCTGCAGGAGTCTTGACTCATGACAGTGGACAAGGAGCCAAACCATGTATTTTGACTCCTCGATGCCCCAGCGTTGCGCTCGAAAGCGAGTACCCTCTGCAGCACCAGCCATTCTAACTGCAGATGGGAGCTACAATCAGTTATGGCAAGTATTCCCGCCTATGGGGCTTAAATATGCCGCATTTCCCGGACTTTTTTGTGATTGGCCATTTTTGAAAATTCTCGTCTGACTGCAGACCTGCTTAGCAATGGTTAATCTACCATTTATAAGTATATATATGTTAACAGTGGCTGTTTATCCTAAATTGTCATGGCTTAGTGGTTCAGTGCTTTGATTATGGTGCACAGTGTCCTGGGTTTGAACCTTGTCATTGCTTTTTATTTTACTACTGTCCAGACAGGCTAGGGGGTGTGGCTGTGTTTAGGCAACTTTGCTCTACGTTGCTCCACGTTGCCCGACAGTGCGCTGGTTGGCACGACGTGCACCTCCGCGCAAACCGATTACGCTGGGTAAAGCGCTATTTAGCTATGGGCAACTCTATTGCACTGGGTAAAGCGCTATTTAGCTATGGGCAACTCTATTGTGCTGGGTAAAGTGCTATTTAGCTATGGGCAACTACATTGCGCTGGGTAAAGCACTGCTTAACTACGGGCAACTATATTGCGCTGGGTAAAGTGCTATTTAGCTATGGGCAACTATTGCGCTGGGTAAAGCGCTGCTTAACTGTGGGCAATTATATGTCAGGATTCTTTATAAATATACATTTTGTTCACTGGTACATAGGCCATTTCAATGCTTTTTAGTAAAATTTTAATCATATATGTCAGGAATTATTTCATATACTAATTTAAAACATAAAGAGGAGTGGTGGGACTCGAACGGTGACTACCTCTTTGTGCGAAGGGTCTACCACTACGCTATTGCTATTTGCCTTAATTTGCATAAACATTCCTTATTATGCTCTTCAGTGTCGAGATTGCTAACTGCAGCTAAGCAATGGGCACACCCGCGCAAACACGCGCAAATACGGGCAGCTATACCGGGAATTAGAAAAAAAAAATAAAGTTTTACTTTTCATAACTGTACTGGGGGTTTACAGTGTGAGGGAGTGTAGTGTTGGGTATGTAGACATTTGAGCGGACTCGCTCATGTGTGTTGACATTTCACAATTCAGACACTTGCAGGGGCGTGGACCTTTGGACTGCTCGGCAGTCAGACACGCCCCCTGCCTTCCTGCACGGTCCGTGTTGGACTTGGAGTGGAGTCAGCGTGCCCTCATGAATATGCATGGCACGCTGACGTCATACCGTTCAACTGCAGTTTCCGAGTAAGACTTATTTAGTCTTACACGGAGGATTCGTGAATCCGGGGGATATATTATGTTTTCTTTTGTACATTTATGCAAATCAGATATCTTCCAACTATGGTTATCTGTTCTTTCTTCAGCACACATATGATTCAATTATTATGTACCTGGTGGGCATTCATTCTAGTACTAAATAAGAAATTTCAAATCAGCTTTTTCAAACAGGAATCTTTATGTTTCATGGTTGTCTTTTTATTTATCCAATAAAAAGACATTATTTTCTGCAACCATACAGAGAGTCACTAAAATTGTGCATTTCATCTTTTGAGCATTCTGCTATTCAAAAAGTCCAGTCTATGAAACATTTAGAGGTCATATTTAATGAGTTTCTAGCTTTGCACGCGCACATTGACCTAGCATTCAAAAAGAAGCATGGTTTCTGCACTAATACTCTTTAAGATGTTTTTCTTTGAAGCTTTCTTTACCATTCTAACCAAACTCTTTTCCACAAATCTTTAATCAGCATATAATAAACTTTCAACATTTACCTCTTTCAGTAATTCTGAGGAATATCTCTGTATAGACCTCATTAACCTAAAATGAGGGATTCCTTAAATCTTCTGCATTACATGCAGATAAGCTTTGCTTGCATCCTCCATCATAACATAATGTGACCATAACTAAAACATTTACTAAGGCATAACCACCAGTAGGTTATTAAGATCCACGTACCCAGAAAGCATTACATATGTAAGAAGTTACACTATTTTTTAGGATACAATTTTCTGTAAGTCCATGTTACTTTTCTGTAAGTCCATATTAAACATTTGAAACAAGCTGCCCTATAATATAATGACTCTAACTAGGAATAAAGTATTCAAGACCCAAGTTCACAGTCAACTCATGAACCAGTGTAAATACATATAACACATACAAATCACCTAATTTGTTAAAACTACCACATTTTTCACAATATAATATTGTCTAACCCAAACAATAAATTGATCAAGCACTTTGCTCCTTCATTATATTGGTAGATATGCACTGCTAAAAAACACTTTACTTATTTTTCCTCTACCATTGGCATATTCAGTATTTTACTCCTTTCAGCATTTTTCTCCTTCTCCCTCTCCCTTCCAGTATTACATTTACATTATATTCTCATTAATCTATCCTTCCTAGTTTAATTTTATTTCCCACACACCATCCCTTGCTATTCACCTAGAGTTTGTTTGTTTGTCTTTTGGCTTTTCCTGGTTAGGGATCGCCACAGCGGAACTCTGGTCCGCTAATGATTGGCAGTAGATTTTCATGAATGCCGAGGTGCCAGCTTGACGTCCAACATTCAATGAAGGCATGCCCATTTATGCAATGTCTTTCGAACGCCCATCCAACCGCTGGGGGGGCATGCAGACTCCACACAGAAGGCACTCCCCACACTCCAGCCGAGAATCGAACGGGAGAACCTCTTGCTGTGAGACAACAATGCTAGCACTGCATCACAGTGGATTCTCTCTTATTAACCCAAGTTTTTCTACGACCACAGTTTTCATTTCTTCCACCACTACATATCCCTCCTTCACAAATAAATTAAAGAAGTGTAAGCATTGATAAGTTGATGTATATGTCTGTAAGACTTCGAGTAATTTATATGTATAGATTTAATTATCGTATTATCTAGTCTATATTGTATTTGTACTGCATTTATAAAATGTGTGTTGTTTTGCTGTGATTGTAACCATGGAGCTTTTTTTCTTTTGAAAGACCTCTTCTGAAAATGGGATTGGCTCATTTGGACAATTTGTAACCAAAATATAAGTGACACAAAATATATATGAATGAATGAAGGAATAAATAAATAAATAACCAAACAAACATATAAACAGCCTCCATGTGATTTTCTTTATAGAGCATCAGGTTCTGCCATATACATACACCCCCATATCTTGTTTTTAAGTACAACATGTGTCATGTAAGCTCTGAAGTAGCAGAAGTGCCTATACCTATTCCTTATCTATCTAAGCCGATACAGATTGCTTCAGATCTTTCTCCTCCTGTGCTTTTAAGCTCTCAGTCTCCTGCTATAAGCTCTCTCCCAATCCCCCTTGGTGCCAAGCGTCCAGTTGTTCATCCTTGTATTCTGCATTCTCCATGCCCAGACTTCTGCACTCTTTCCACTACAAATTCCAGTGGTACAAAAGTATGCTCAAGGACTAACAGTATAAAAAGTAATTGCCAAGAGTGACATATTTATCATTTGTTTAACAAAATAACTTAAGAAGAGAAAAATTAACTGGTCCTTCGTAAATAAGGAAAAATTCAGTACTTGGGGAGTACGGTAATTACACACACTATTTGCTCAGTATGCTAATGGCTTTGGGGATGAGTCCAAAATGAGAGTGTATATTATCCTTTCACTTACATGAAGAAATTTAGAAGAGGTTTATTTTCATCCATGCTGTTGTAGACACATTTGCTATTATGACATGCAATGGTGCCCTCTGCTGGCCAAAGGCATGTTAAACACTTACTTTAGGATTTGTATTTTGCATGTAGTGGTTAGATAAATACTTATGTTAGATATCTGGGTGTTGTTGTGTCTTTCAGCTTTTTCCCAGTTAGGGGTCACCACAGCAGAACTCCAGTCTACTAATGATTGGCAGTAGATTTTTATGTGCCGAGTTGCCAGCCCTGACGCACAACCTTCAACGAAGGTACACCCATTCACACATGTCTCCACACAGAAGACGCTCTAGCTGAGAATTGAACCGGACAGTGTCTTACTGTGAGGCGACAACACTACCGCAGCACCACCACCACAGTTAGATATCTGCGTGTGAGAAAAGCAAAGTGCTACAGAGAGTTTACTGGATTATTTTTAGGCAGATTCTTGAAAAGTTGTGGATGGGGTTGATATTTTCATTCTTTTGTAGATTTAGACTATGTTTTCTGATATAATCTTATAAGTTGCATACATTCTGCATCAAGCCATCAACATTACATTATCTCGTGACTAGTTATAAATAAGCAAATAGTAATGTTCTAATGCCATGTGGTAAATATTAATACCTTAACCTCAACAGAATACTCCTGGCTTTTGCTAATTGCTGCTCATCACAGCACCCATCTGTCTGTGCTTTTAGGCTCACTTAGTGAAGACGACAAGTGCATTTCAACTTATAATTCTGTGTTTCATATTTCCAAGTAGTGTGACATAGTATGCCTGGCTCAGTTCTATGGCATTTTACTGGTATTAGTTTCAATGACTAACCAGGAGAGAGACATGTGAGGAAGGGCAGGCAAGAAGCAGGCTAAGAAGAGGCAGGTAAATGTGGGCAGAGAGGGGTAAGTAAGAATCAGAATAGAGGAATACAGGAGAACAAATAATAATAAAATGTAAAATCTGACAGAAGGGAAGGTAGAATAGTAAAGTATAAAGAAAGTAGTTCTTAATGTGCTAACCGATTAGCTAAGGGACCTTGGATGTGGCAAGGGAATAGTGAGAGGAAATGGGGTGGGACAAAAAGTTGAAAAATGAAAGAGCAGAAGGATGAATGGGGCAAGGGAGAAAATGGGAATCAGTGAGTGGCAGATTAAATTTGTCCTGTGTGGGTTTCAAAACATGCCCCCAACAAATACAATTTTTTGGAATACATAAATATTCATGTTCTTTTGAATTCACCTTCCTAATTGAAGACTAGCTGAGCTGCTAGCATTATAGCACACCAAAGTCCATACCCATCTCATACATCAAATATCCAGTTGTGATAAAAAAAGTCACTGTAAAGTATCCCAACTTGCTTTACATAAATGCACACCAATCCTGCAAAGCCAGTCTAATGAATGTTTAACTTGATCATGATAGCCAGAATCAACCATTCTCTTTCATGCACTGCCCCCATACTCAACAATTAAGCCCTGACTTTTGACTGTGTACACCTCTGATATCTGACTGGAAAAAATAATTAAGGAATTATGGAGGCAATGTATTTCAAGTTTGTTTCACACAAATGCACAGGGGCCCCAATATTCCAACTTATTTCACATAAATTAACACTAGCCCTGCTTAGACTATTTAAACTGAGCAAACAATAGAATAAGTTATTTGTATTCAGTGACAGACCCCCATCCCCACTCAGTAGTTATAGTCACTTTGCTGTATACACTTTGGAATGTGAAAAAAATACCTCTCAACCTCTTACAGCAAAAATCAGGAGCAATTCCAAAAATGAGAGAATGTAACCCAGAATCAAAGACAGATTTTTACGCACTTAAAACATTGCTAGAATAACAGTTTTTATACTGGCATACATTTTTTTCTGAAAGATATGAAGTGTGTAGCTCAAATGTCTGTTGTTATTTAGTGATTGCAATCCTCAATGATTTGCTAGAAGCCACAAATTTTATGATGATGGGACTAAAACTAAGATGCAAAGTCAGGGACATTCTGTAAAATCAGGAACAGCTGAGAGCTAACTATTATAACATTATTTTTTATTTCAGTTTGATAAACCAATAAGTGCACTGGTTGACAGACTCTTCTAAGCAATAGGTCAGGCACCATGATGCAAAACATAAACAGAAAATTATGAAACGTTATTTTATATGAACAGTAGCTATATATATTTAAACTTATTTCACACAAATGCACATTAGTCCTGAAAGCCAGACAGTTAAACTGAGCAAACAGCCACTGGATAAGTTACTTTCATCCATAAACAGCCACTGCCCCCTTCCAGCAGTTATACTCACTTTGTGTACCTCTTATTTGGCTGTGATAAAAAAAATACTCTTAGTCTCTTAGCTTACTGAAAACACACCTTCTCACCAACCGACTGTGCGACTGTAATGGCCCACCTTAACCTCTCACTACACAGCAGCAGTACAGCTTCCTTATGCCTCCTATTCTTAGTGACGTGCTCACCATTGCTCTGTCTCTCAAACATCTTGTGAATGCTACTAAATGCTTATTGTAAATATGTAAATATGCAATAATTATACTTATTTTCTTCCATTGTTGCCTTACACTAATCTAAATGTAATCTACTTGTTATGTATCTCCTGAATTCTAATATCTCCTTTCAGAATGGTTATAACTGGATAGTATGATGTTAACTGATTCTACATTCATAATCTCTGTAACTTGTTACTATTATTTCTAAATGCTGTAACTATTGTAGTTACTGGAGATTATCTCCACGGGCCTCCGCTGAAAATGGACACCAGCTGTCCAATCGGACACTCATGGTAAACAAATGTCAAATAAATAACTAACTAACTAACTAAATAAATAAATAAACAATTCACGGCTAAAGCCAAAACATGAAAGTCAAATACCTAACATTAGGGACAGAGTTTAAATCTTCTTCGGGCTTTTCCCAGTTAGGGGTCGCCACAGCGGATCATCTGTCCGCTCATGATTGGCAGTGGAGTTTTACAGTGTTGAGTTGCCAGCCTGGTGCCCAACCTTCCACAGAAGGCACACACATGCACACCTATGACCAATTTAGAGTGTCCAACCCACCTACTGCATGTCTTTGGAAGGAAACTGGAGTACCAGGAGGAAACCCACACGACCACAGGGAGGACGTGCAGACTCTGCACAGAAGGCACCCCAGCTGAGAATTGAACCGGAGAACCTCTTGCTATGAAGCGACAACACTAAACACTGCACCACAGTGGCCACATGACAGAGTTTAAATATTGGTCCTATATACTTAGAAAGCTGCTACAATAACATTTTTGCATTGGCATATATTTTCTGAAGGAAATAAAGTCTTAGAGATGGAAGTCTGTCATCATTTAAGAACTCTAATCTTTAATGATCTGCCATATAAAAACAAATTTTTATGAGGAACAACCCAAAATATGACACAAAGTCAGGGGCATATTGTTAAATCTGGGAGAGTTTCAGCTTTGTTACACATAAACAGTCACTAGAGAATAAATTATTCATTTAAATGCGCAATAGTCCTGAAAAGCAAGACTTTAAAATGAGCAGCAAATAAGAGGGCAAATGGCTTTCATGCACAGCTAGCCTTCCCCACCCTTATTTAGTAACCGCAGTCTTCGATGAGTTACCAAAAAGACCGCCAGGTACTAACAGGAGGTAAAGTCAGGAAGAGTTTCACCTTTGTTTCACACATAAACAGTAACCAGACAGTAAACAATCCATATTATTTCATACAAATGAAGTCAGACTTTAACTTATCCATTCCAGTGGAACTTTGAATATTTGTAGGCAAAGTTCAAATGATTGCATCCTGTTTTTTAACAAAATCAAGTCATGTTCACACATTTCAAAGAAATGTTCATATCTCTGGAGCCATAATGTAAATGGCAAACTGGTTCAACATATGGAAATATTTACCATGGTAGAGCTCATTAGATTCTTGATCTTAAAACTAGATTTTTAACCATAATAAACACAGTAAATATGAATTTTGTAATAGCTGAAACAACCTACAATATTGTAGTAATCACTCAAGCTACAGACATGCTGATTTCCAATATATGAGCTTTCATATGAGATTATACAGGTCTATCTGTGTTACATGGTTGTTCATATATTTTGAAAATGTGAAAATTATGACAACATTAATAAACAGTATACAAACAATGATCCCTATCTCTTCATCAGCAACAGAAATAAGTCAGATATCAGTACTATTGTATTACCCATCATATAACCTTTATGATGACTTGTATGTAGCATGGTTTTGGAATTATTAATGCAAATATGAATAAGTAATATTTGTTGAAGAAAGGTGTCAGTAGCATGTAACTGCAGAAACATTGGAGTCTTCACTAGGCTATAATAAGTTAAACAGAGCTAATAGTATAAAGTATGGACACAGTACACCTGGACCTGCAATTCACGATAAAAAGGTTTCTTTAATATTGAAAGGTTGAAGTTTTCATTAAGAAGACGAAAGCGCTTATCCTTTACCTGTTTTTATCAGCATTTCAATATTAAAGCAACCTTTTTATCATGAATTGCAGCTCCAGGTATGCTGTGTCCATACTTCTGAACTACCTTGGTTTGCAGTTTGCTCTTTGTGGATTACAAGAGCTAATATCATGTTTCTTTCGTCCACAATGAGCCCACAATCCCTTATTTAATGATTATAATTCTCAGTACTATATCTGGCTGACTACCAGAAAAAAAACTAGCTCCCCTTATTTAATGACTGCAGTTTGCATTTCAGTACTATATCAGGTTGCCTGCCAGGATTATAATAATAAATAATAATAATAATAATAATAATAATAATAATAATAATAGCAGCAACAATAATAATAGTGTTAATAATAATAACAACAAAACATTTCCTCATAAACACATTTCTTTTCCACAGCTAGCATGCAGCCTGTACTCCATTTAATGACTTGATTGCAGTTCTTAGTTACCCCAGTATTGTATCTGGATGAGACACAAATACTTATCTTATGTTACCATGAACCACTGCTTCATTTCCTAGACAACACTGACAGAGTCATGCATCTCTCTACTGAACAGCTTCATATTTACAGGCTTTCCTTTCATTGCCTTCCCATGAGTCATTGCACAGGAATGGCATGGGCAGTTTATTTGTTTATTTTAGTAAAGAAACACGTTTTACATAAAAATAAATAAATAAGTAAAGCACCCTGAGGTGAATAGCCTCACCAGCCCATGCTGTTAGTGAATAAATGGTAGAAACTGTGAATATATAGATATAAATAATTGCAGTATTTGTCATACAATTGTTTTTAACAAAATTTGAATAAGTGTCCAATGATTGCTATGAGGTAATAGAGCTGAACATAATAAAACTTGCATGTGCACATATATACATATATATATATATATATATATATATATATATATATATATATATATATATATATACATACATACATATCTATCTATCTATATATATATATATATATATATATATATATATATATATATACATCTCGCACATTTGTTAACCAGGAAGCCCTACTTGAGACTCTTTCCCCTTAAAGGGGTGATCCGGGAACAGCATCTGGTTAAGTGACTTGCTGTAGGTCACACAGATGGCAAATGAGGGGTGAGCTGACAACCTTAATCTCTGCACCAACTATAAACATGTGTGTGTGTGTGTGTGTGTGTGTGTGTGTGTGTGTGTGTGTGTGTGTGTGTGTGTATATATATATATATATATATATATATATATATATATATATATATATTACCATTTCATCGAATTGCAAATCATCGAGACCAAATCGTTGAAAACTCATTTCATCGAAAACTCATTTCTTCGAATCTCAAATCATTGAAAACTATGAAGCAACTACAAATAACATTCCACAATGTTTTTACTACATTTATAGTTTTCAATGATTTGAGATTCGATGAAATGGGTTTTCGATGAAATGAGTTTTCGACGATTTGGTCTCGATGATTTGCAATTCGATGAAATGGTAATTCGATGATATGAAGTGGAACCATATATATATATATATATATATATATATATATATATATATATATATATATATATATATATATATATATATATATATATATATATATATGTGGGTATATATGTATATATATATATATATATATATATATATATATCTATCTATATGGATCCCTATCATATGATAGAAACCTCATTTGACTGAATCGCATTTGACTGAGACCAAAACATTGAAATTTCAAAAGACTGAAAAGTCACTTGACTGAAACCCATAATACTGAATTTCAACATACTAAATTTTAAACTGGGACATATAAAACCAGACTAGGTGGGGGGCTACACCACCCACACACCCCCCCACACTCCCCCTAACTATATATACTAACTCCAAGATCGCACTACAGTGGGGAAAACGGCATAGTAGTGACAGCATGTAGACTGCTGTAAGGTAAGTGAAAGTTTTATGCTCTTTTCCCCACTGTAGTGCAATCCTGGAGTTAGTATATATAGTTAGGGGGTGTGGGGGTGCAGACACCCACATTGGGGGATGTTCAGTATTATGGGTTTCAGTCTTATGGGTTTCAGTCTTATGGGTTTCAGTCAAGTGACTTTTCAGTCTTTTGAAATTTCAGTTTTATGGTTTCAAGTCAAATGCGTTTCAATCAAATGAGGTTTCTATCATATGATAGGGATCCATATATATGTGTGTGTGTGTGTGTGTGTGTGTGTGTGTGTGTGTGTGTGTGTGTGTGTGTGTGTGTGTGTGTGTGTGTGTGTGTGTGTGTGTATTTTACCCTGGCATGCCACGCTTACCACCAGGAGCTATGAATCAGAATTACTGCTATTATTATCACCACTGATGAGAGTGGAAACAAGAAGCGAACAACAATGGGTAGGGCTTAAGGAAGAGGACATAAGAGGTGTGAAAGGGATCTGTTGCAGCACAGGGAGACATATAGAAAGAACAATATAGAACAATATAGAAGGATGTGGGTGAGATGCAACTAGTGTGGAAAAAGATGCAAATAACTGTATTTAGTGACATGGGTAGGACATGAGATAGGAAAAGATGGCCAATGTGGGGAGACAGAATAGTGCTTTGAGATCATGAATATGAAACCAAAAGGATTAACAACAGCGGTAAGAGAACCTGGAAAAATGTAATCCATTCTTAAGGCTTTGATTGAGTAAGATATGGAAATGAAGGGACAAGACTGGTCAGTGATGGAGAGCATATGATCTGATAAAGCTAGAGATTAATGACCTGTTATAGGGAACAGATGATGGGGTGACAAATTAGGTAAAGAGTTACAGCTGGCACGATGGGGGAGGTGATGGTATTCTCAAAAATATTACCTTTGTTACAACTTTCACTCCAAGAAAGAAAAGTAATGGCATTGTAAAGGCATATACAAGAAAACTGGGGATATCTGACAGACAGAGCAACGCTGTCTCAGAAACAGACTCCATTTTAACCCAGAAGGGATATTAGTACTCAAAGCTACATTGGAAAGATGCAGCTCCTTGACTGCAACATAAATTTATGATTGAAGTGGGGAAGAAAATCTCATGGAAACCAAAGGGAGAGAGGGGTAGTTATTCAGGCATGTTTTTGGAGGAGAAAGCATGCATAACATAGCAGAAGAACAAATAAGAGTAGCTTTTAGCATAGGTGGTCATTACAATGCAGTGTAAGGAGTTTGCAAAGGAAGATGGTGGAACTGCATGTAATGATGCAGGAGGTTCATAGTTTCATAGGTTCATAGGTTGGTACTAGGCTATCAGCCCTAGGGTCTATACAAGCCTAGCCATAACAATTCCCTGGCTATTTCTTCCCACACTATTTACTTCCCTGGACCCCTGTCTAGCAGGGCGACTGACATGATCCCCAGGGTGAATTTCCTTTCTCCCATCCAATCGTCAAGGTTCCTTTTGAAGATGGCCAAAGAGGCACTCTGCATGACATGTATGGGCAGTCTACTCCAGAGTCTGGGGAGTTTCTGGGTCAGGAACCTATCCCTCCAGCATGTTTTGTTCATTGTAATGACAAGGTTTAGATCCCTGGAGTGTGCATTTCTGAGGGATTGGGATTTCTTTAAGTGTCGGATGTCCAACAGCTCTGGGTTTGACATGGCCTTGTATGTTAAGCAAAGATCACCTCTGAGTAGACGATATGCGACAGAGTATAGCTGGAGTTTTTTAAGGCAGTCAGCATAGGGCATCTGCTTTAGGCCTGTGATTCTTTTAGTGAGGTATTTCTGTGGCCTTTCCAGTTGTTGCAGATGTCTTGAGAGGTACATAGAAACGGGGCATTGTATTCTATAATGGGTCTAATGAGGGATGAGTACAGTGGGACAATGACCTCCTTTTTTCTGGATGAAAAGCCCTTAGTGATTAGGTGTGCCACATAGAAGGATTTCCTGACTGTTGTGGCGATGTGGTTATCGAAGGTGAGACCACTGTCCACCTGTGTCCCTAAGTCTCTTATCAAACTTTCAGAGTTTAGTGTACTGCCACTTATATGGTAATTCACGGATACATGTTTTTTCCCAAAGGGGATAACTATACATTTCTTGGCATTGAGCTTGAGCCCATGGCTCTAGCACCAAGCTTCTGTTTCTGTAAGGCCATTTTGTAGAGTATCCACATCATTTGGGGATTCATTAATGGCTCCAAGTTTGTAGTCATCTGCAAACTTTGTTATCCAGCGTCCCTTAGTGTTGGCTTGTACTTCAGAGAAGTAGATGCCAAACAAGAGCAGTCCTAGGACTGAACCCTGAGGTACTCCACTTGTCACTTATCTAGAGCTGGATTTGGAGTCTGCTACTTTTACAGTGTGGGTTCTATCAGTAGGCCAGTTAGCAACCCATTGGGTGACGTAGGGATTAATGCCCAGCTTAGTAAGTTTATCTATGACTCCAGAGTGGGGAATGGTGTCAAAGGCCTTGGCAAGGTCTAGATAGGCTGTGTGGACCACCTTATCCTTGTCCATGGCTCTGGAGACTGATTCGAAGAAGCTATTCAAGTTCAGGAGACAAGATCGTCCCTTCACGAACCCAAACTGGGTGGGGTCCAGTGTTTGAACATTGCCAATGTCTTTGTTTATAAGTTCCATGATAATACGCTCCATGGCCTTGCAGATAAAGCTTGTCAGACTGATGGGACGGTAGTTTCCGGGATCCAAGGTGGATCCCCCCTTGTGGAGTGGGATAACTGTAGCTGTGCGCCACTCAGTGGGCACGAAACCTGAGGTGAGGCTATGATTAAACATAACACTTAGGTGAGGTACCAGTTCATATTGTAGTGTAGTACACAGCCCGGGATGTCATCTGGTCCCATGGATGCTGTATTCTTTGCTTTGGAGAGTGCGTTTTTTACCTGTGTGGTCGTTATTCCCAGAATTTGGTAATCTTCCAGTATTGAGATGGGCCATTTAGGGGGTGAGAGGGGGGTGAAGTTGGCATTGAATCAATCTGCCAGGATATTGGCAATAACCAATATTACCAAAAGGTAACTGTAAAAACTGCTAGTTTCACAGAAATATGGAGGTGCCTAGGAATAGGTTTATTTGTAATACTAAAGAGAGGATGGATGTAGAAAGACAACCTGCTTAAAATGAGAGCTTAAAATATGAAGTTAGAGAGGAAGAGGGTCACCTCCGAATAAATGGGGTGGGGAGGTGGTGAGGGACAGTACCTAGAGTAATGTCCTTGTAGTTAATAGTACAAGAAGTAGGGGAAAGCTGGCATCTCAGTCTGGTGTCCTGATGTTCATCATCTTGACCATTGCTGCAGTGGCCTTAGTTATATGGGTTATATCCTGCCAAGGATGTAACCGCTGCCAGCTTCCAAAGCTCCGGGGTACCTCCCACATGCCCAGATTGTCGATTGCTTGAGCTAAGCTGATTAAAAGACAAATTTGAGCATCAAGCCCTTCAGAGCTTTGCTGCCACCAAAGACTATGCTCCTCTGCAGCTTCTGAGAATCAATGGTCAGCTTGTACAATTCAGATGAGTTCCCTTTGAGGAAAACCTGCCATTTAGTAATTTTATTTATTATTGTTACTTTCTTATTAAGGAAAATTATTTTAAAGTTAGGAGCTTGTGTTTTAATGGACTTTCATGAGACTGTACTCTTCTTTTAAACAGGAGCTCTCTTTTTTTCCATTCAATTTAAAAGTTGTTTACGGAACTGAAAACCATTTTTTTTCTTCTGTGGAGAAATAGTTTTTATTTTACTTTGTGGGGCTAGAAAAGTGTTTTAAAGTGCTTTTTACTGTGCATGTCTGTGAAAAAAGTGACATTTAAAGATCTTTAGTTTTTACCAGAATTTGCTGCTTGTTTTTCCTGAGAAAGAGGCACCATTTTCAGCTTAACCACGGTCCTACTTTCAGCAACAAAAAGAAAAAGATAAGCAAACAGCCTTTCCCATCACAGCAGACTAGCGATTTGTCTCAGTGGCAGGTGGGTGACTCTGCTGTGCCCATCATTTGTAACTTAGACCACTCTTCCTTTACCCCTGATTCCTCTAGTGTAGCAGCTACAGCCACTGTGGACCAGTCATTAGCCACATCCTCTGCTGCTGCTGCTGGGGTCCCCTCAATGGGCAAGGGAGAGCCACTGTTGCTGGTCCTGGAATAGGGAATAAGGAAGCCTTCCCTGTTTACTAAGAATGTTCTGCCCAGTCCTGGGAAAGCTACTGCCATTAATAACACTACTGGTCCCATTTTTCCTGTCAAAAATAAACATAAAACTAAATATGTATTAAATAAACGTAAAACGAAATATGTATTAAATAAACGTAAAACTAAATATGTATTAAATAAATATAAAACTAAATATGTATTAAATAAACATAAAACTAAATATGTATTAAATAAACTTAAAACTAAATATGTATTAAATAAACGTAAAACTAAATATGTATTAAATAAACATAAAACTAAATATGTATTAAATAAATATAAAACTAAATATGTATTAAATAAACATAAAACTAAATATGTATTAAATAAACATAAAACTAAATATGTACTACTCCTCCTCAGATTTCCTTAGACCCTTACTGGGCCTGGCTCAGGGTCTAATTCAGGTGATTGATCATTCTTGTAAAGCAGTTTCTGATAAAAGACAGAGGGGATTCCTCCTTTCCTGAAGAGATTCAAGATTCTGATTTTGGACAGTTGGATGAGGGTACAAATGTAGTGTTCTCTCTTCAGATTTCTGATTTAGACTCAGAAGAGAGCTCAATCCATACCTCTCAACTGTCTAGATTTTCACAGAATGCCCAGATTTTTGTTTCATATTTTTGGTCTGTTCCTCAAAGAATTTGTGGTTGTCTGGATTTTTGTGGCAAATCAGTGAGGACTGAATTGACTAAATAATGACAGGTATTTGAGTTTCAGACTTCTTATCCTTCAGAAAATGTATGGTAACACAAGACATGTTCTAGCAACTTTCTGTGTCTATAAGAGCAGTATTTAAAAGCTGTCCCTATTTTTGGTGCTTTGTCCCCCAGTTATTTTTGTCTTTCTCGAAATTTGTGTGTGTGTGTGTGTGTGTGTGTGTGTGTGTGTGTGTGTGTGTGTGTGTGTGTGTGTGTGTGTGTGTTGGAGGGGTGAGGAATTTCTAGAACCTGCACTCATTCCTCCAGTTCTGTCATCTTTGTGTGAATGTTACTACCTGCAATTTTCCTGACAGCCAGCCAGCTGCCACTAAAAAGCAGATAGGATATATAAAGTTCCTCAGTCTTTTAAAATTGTATACACTATTTCCAAACCTGAACCAGCGGCTATAGCTTTAGTTAACTCTACTGCTGCTAAACATTTAATTAATTCCAGTTCTACTCTTTCTGATAAGGATGGAACAATTATTGATATATATGGGAAAAGTGTATCCTTCTGCAACTTTGATATTCAGAATTTTCAATTGTCAGGCTCATCTCATAGGTTAAGGTTTGTCCTGACTGTGAAAGTATGAGGAGTTTTTTGTCTACAGTTTCGTCTTGTGAGGAAAAATTAGCTTTAAATAATTTAGTACTTGTATTGTACAAGTCCCTACTCATTGTTTTCAGTGTGTATATGACCCAGTCAATACCTCTTTCACGGCTACGTCCACTGGTACTGATGTGAGGAAGTCTGCCTACCTGCATTCTTAGAACTTTCCAGATGATATTAAAATGAGATTTTAAATTCTCCTTTGGTTACAGATTCAGTTTTTCGCCCCTCTGCTTAGAGTTGATCAAAAAGTGTGATGAAAGGGTAAGCTGATACAGGGAATCTCCAAGATGTTTCAACTCTGTTTTTCCAAATTGTTCAAGGGTGCCACTAAATCCTCATCCAGTTTGTTAAGAAGCAAAATAAACAGTCTCAACAAAATACAGATAAACAGATGTTTAAGAAGAACTTGCAAGGGGGATCCAAGAAGAATTCTAGAAACTCTCAAAACTAAGGAGAGTTTAAGAAGTCAGACTGACTGTTTAAGAGATTTATAGGTTCATAAGTTCATAGGTTCATAGGTTCATAGGAGGTTACTAAGCTAGCAGCCTTAGAACCTTTATAGCCATATTAATCCCAGGTTGCCCCAATTGTCCTTGGTTAGATGGATGTACTTTACAGATCACCACCAACTACCCCTGTCCGTGAGAGACATGGGTGCAACCCTTGGGATGAATTTGTCCAGATTGCGTTTGCATAGGGTCATTGAGGAGCTCTGCTTCGCATGAATTGGAAGTTTATTCCAGAGTAGCAGCAATCTCTGGGAGACATAGGTGTTTCTCCCGCATGTTCTGTTAATGTCACTGACAAGGTTGAGAACCCTAGAATGAGTGACTAGTGGCATTTGATTTTGTTCACCCCATCTACCCATGCAGCCCCTTTTTTTCTTTCAGATAGTCTGAATCTACACTTTTCTCTTTGGCAACAGATAGTTTTAGACAAATGGATTCTGAAGATCATTCAGCAAGTTTACAGATGACAATGGGAGGAAATTCTTCCTTTCTGGGGAATAATTTGTCATCTTCTTTCTACCTGTCCCTCACCACATGCTGTCCCAGGAAGTGATGAAACCAGTTCCCCCTTCCCAGATGGGAAAGGGGTTTTATACAAGGCTATTTTTAGTGCCAAAGAAGGAAAATGCTTGGACAGCAGTTCTGGATCTTTCTTTCCTAAACCTGTTTGTGATAATGCTCAAATTCAAAATGATGTCCCTTCACAACCTGTTACCCCTTCTTCCTCATTCAAGTTTCTTGATAACACTATATTTAAAAGATGTTTATCAATCATTCCTATTCATCCTGACTTCAGGTGTTTCTTAAGGTTCTGTTAAAATGGATCACATAATGAGTTGTCTACCTTGCCCTTTGGACTATTCATTGCACCAAGAATGTTCCCAAATTGTATAGCTCCATTTATAGCTCATTGCTGGCTACAGGGTATCCCCATTTTTTCCACACTGAGACAACTTGCTTATCTTTACAGAGTATTTTTCAGAGTGTCAGGAATCTCTCACTTGGGTGAGAATTCTCTTGCACAAGCTGGGATTCCAAGAGAATATTCAAAAGTATTTTTTGACTACTTTACATAGGATTGTGTTCCTGGGGTGTCAACTAGATATCACAGTGTAAAGAGCTTTTCTTCCACAAGGAAAGATAGATCTACATCTAGATCTATTTCTAGAGTTTTCCACTCAGACTTTGGTCACTGAAAGGACCCTGGCAAGACTCCACATGAGAAAGATACAGTGATATCTGAAATCTCTTTGGTCCCCGCACCAGCACCATCACCATTTGTCTTCATAGCTCTCAACTTCCTAACACAAAAGAATCTGGACAAAGCCAAAAATAATGGGAGGAAAAAGTCTCAAAAATAGGGACAAATTTTGAATTGTTCTCTTATAAACTTAGAAAGTAACTAGAATAAAAGGTCTTGTGTTACCATGCATTTTCAGAAGGATATAAAGTCTGAAAGTCAAAGGACTGCCTTTATTTAGTGAATTAAATCCTCACTTTTTTGCCACAAAAATCCAGAAAATCACAAATGTAATGAGGAACAAATCAAAAATATGAGGCAAAAATCTGGCCATTTTGTGAAAATCTGTACAGTTGAGAGGTATATTTGTCTTTTCAGATCCCAGTGCTGAGATTTGTCAGAAGAGCAATTACTTGGTGGAGAAAACAGATATCCCTAAATACAGATCTGCCCTTCTCCCTCTCTGTTCTAAACCAGTTAGTCACCTCAGATGCCTTGGAGTTTGCTTGGGGAGCAGTTTCAGGAAGAATAAAAGTACAAGGTGTGTGGGACACCAAGGACAAATGCAAGCACATAAATATAAAAGAGATACTTGGCCAAATTCAAGGCACTCAACTTTCTGAATCATCTTTGGTCCTCAGGACCTTTTCAAGTTGTTACAGACAATGCCACATTCATGTGGTATATCAGCAAGCAAGGGAGAACAAGATCATACCCCTCTCCAGATTAACCATCTTAGCTTGGGATATAGTTTCACAACAAAATCTCACTCTACAGTCATCATACATTCTGTCAAAGCAAAACTTTGCTGCAGGCAAGCTGAGCAGGACCAGGGCAGACCCTCATGAATGGAAACCCGATCAGGGGTCTTCCAAGATTTGATCCATCTGTGGGGAGTTCCTCAAGTGGACAGCTTTCCCTCCTCTCTGACAGCCTGGATGATAGGGTCTTAATCCCTTTTAGGCACCTGTTTACTAGAATATGCAGCAGGTACTAATGTAGGCAAGAATGTTTGCTACTAGAAAAACATATATTAGCAAATGGATAATGTTTTCTTATTGGTGCCAACAATATAACCAGCACCCATTCAGGGATAGTTGTTCTCTGGTTATATAATATTCCTGTGAGTTACTATCCTATAGCCTTTCTTACTCCTTTGTCAAGGTTCATCTATCAGGCATTTCAGCATGTCGGCCCATGAATCCTCCTCTTTCAGTACATTCTCATGTCAAAATGCTTTTCAAAGAGGTTTTGCATAAGACTTTTCAAAGAAAAATGGTGGCACCTCCTTGGGATCCTAATTTTGTGTCAGAGAAGCTAACACTTGCTCCATTTGAACCAGAAAACCTGGCTTACTTGATGTTCTTAACATAGAAAACAGTTTACTGATTGGTCTGACCTCTGCAAGAAGGGTATCTCAGTTCCAAACTCTTATGGTGAACCAACCCCATCTCATTTTCCACAGGGATAGAGTTTCTTTGAGAACTAATCCTTTGTATATGCCTAAACTTATTCGGATTCTCACAATCTATCAACTTCCCCACCAGAATAAATAAACCCAACAATAAAGAAAGTACCCTGGACTGGATACTTACTAACAATCATCACCAAACTTATAAAGTAGGAATCCTCCCTGATGACATAAGTGATCATGCTCTCACATATATTATTAGACATAAAACTAACCTCACCTACCCTAATACGGTCAGAGCTGTACGTAACAAAAAGAAATTTAATCCTGAACTCTTTCAGACAGAGCTTTTTTCACATGAACTGGTCACCACTAAAATCTCTCCCACTGGACAAAGCAGTAGCGTATTTCAACACCACATTCTTAACCACCCAGAACCGCCATGCTCCAGAATTTTCTGTTAGATGTAAATCCAAACCAGCCCCCTGGCTCTCTAGTGATACTAGGCAAAAAATCCTTATAAGAAACAAATCTTGGAGAAAATGGCGTTCCACTAAGAAAGCATTAGATCACCAAACCTTTAGGCAACTTAGAAACAGTACAAAAAAGCCATCATTCTAGGCAAAAAAAACTTTTACCTTCAAGTACAGCAGACATATCAAAACAAACCTCAAAAGTTTTGGAACAGCATTAACAAACTTCTTCACCCAGGACAATCTATCACTCCCAATCCACTAGGCTCTAACCCCAACAATCCTATTCACACTGCCAATGCCTTTAATTCCTTCTTCACCAATGCCATCCAAGCTCTTGCCAACCACCTATCTCCTGATACCTCTAATATTACTATTTCATCCCTAACTGCTCCCCCCTCATTTCAGTTACAACCTGTCTCCACCTCCACCATATCCTCCCTACTCACAAAACTTAAACCCAACACCCCTTCAGCTGACCAACTCCCTGCAGAATATCTTCAAAAAGGTGCAAAAGCCATTGCCTACCCAATATCTATTCTGATCAATAGAACCATAAGTGAAGGTAATATCCCATCAATCTGGAAAATCTCCCACATTATTCCATTACACAAAGGTGGCAACTCTTATGACTTCTCTAACTTCCGTCCAATAGCTCTACTATCTCCTCTGGCAAAAATCATGGAAAAGTGTATCCATAAGCAACTTCTTCAATACCTTCTACAAAATAACTTACTAGCTAACTGTCAACATGGTTTCAGGCCATACCACAGTACTACCACTGCCCTGCTATCATTCACTGATTGTATTAATAAAAACCGGAACAAAAGTATTCCTTCCTCTGCAGTATTCCTTGATTTATCCAAAGCTTTTGACATGGTTAATCACCAACTCCTCTTACATAAAATGAAATCACTTTCTCTTGATTCCTTAGCCATCATTTGGTTCAAATCTTACCTTGAAAACAGATAGCTGGCTGTACTTTGGCACAATAACCTTTCTAATCTCCTGCCCATCTCCCTCTGTGTCCCTCAAGGTTCTATATTAGGTCCTCTGCTTTTTTCCATTTATATAAATGATCTTCAGTTAGTAATTCCACATACTACATGCATTCAATATGCAGATGATTCTACTATTATCTGTTCAGCTACTTCTCCAACTGAATTACATACCCTTACCCAGAAAGCATTTAATACTGTCAAACAATGGTTCACTGACCATTGCCTCCTTCTAAATCCCAAATAAACTAAAATGCTCCTCTTATCACCTACCTGTAAGTCCCCCCATTTCATTTCACACTCACATCAAACAACGGTAGACTTATTTCTCCCGACCCAACTACTAAACTACTAGGAATAACAATTGACAATAACCCCAATTTTGATACTCATATCAATAACACTATAAAAACAGTCAATAAAAAACTAGGTTCCCTCTATAGAGTCAAACCCTTTCTTACACCAACAGCCAGGGCTGCTTTAGCAAGAACTCACCTTATCTCTACTCTACTCTATGCCTCTCCCATTTATACAAATCTTTCTAAAAGTAACCACAGCAAACTAGCAGTATCCTATAATAATATTACTCGATTTGCTACTGCCTCCCCTTTCAGGACTCATCACTGCCTTAACCTAAAACAACTTGGCTGACTTGAGTTTCTACACCATTTACAATATCTCCAGCTTGCTATAGCACATAAGATCCTCTCTCAACCCACAAATACACCAGTACTCTCAAGCCTTTTCATCCCCTACAACAATCCTAAAAACCTACGGTCATCCAACAAACTTCTTATTAACACCTGAAGATCTTATAACTTAGCAGGTGATACCCTGTTCTCTAACACTGTTGGAAAGTTATGAAATTCACTTCCTACTGACCTCACTTCTCTGTCATCTCTTACACTATTTAGAAAGAAACTAAAATCATATCTCAACATACACTGGTTATGTTCCTGCACTAACCCTGGCTAACATCCTACATCTCAACAACATTGTAAACTTACTGTCTTGCATTTTTACAGTATTCCTTACTGCCCTTGCTAAGCTCATTTGAAGTATTGTAGTTTAATACTATTTTTAATTAATGCTCTCTGTTGCTACTATGTGGGGAAAAAAGAAAAAAAAGAAATACATTTTTGCTTTCTTCTTAAACTCCTACCACTTTCTAATTTAGTTTTTTGCATGTATCTTTACTGTTACTCCTTTGTATATCTTATACTATAGTTTTATATTTTATATTTTGTATTTTGCATTTTTTCTATTCCATATGTCTTTGGAGCTTTTCTCCTTGGGCCTCTACTGAAAATGGACATGTATCCAGCTAGACTAGCCCGGTCAACAAATGTAAAATAAAATGTAAAATAAAAATAAAAAAATAAAGTGAAATTTTTATTTGAAGCTCAGTTTTTTTTTCTTAATCATTTTGTATATCTTATGTCTGTAAATTCTGGGCTTCTTGGATAATAGTAACAATACATATGTTCTTCCTTATCCTCAATAGTTTATCATTTTTATAGCTCTTTTTGGCCTATCATTTTTTGTAATTTTTGTGGATTGCTACTTCCTCCTACAATGGTGGTGGGGGGGCATCCTCCCCCTGTGCATGACCTGGCCCCATTGTAGGAATGTTTCCCTGTCGTCAGGATTCTACATTGTAATTTTTACAGTCCTGGCACCAGTGCACCTACTAGGACTGGGAACTTTTTTATCCTGGGTCTTGTGCACCCAGATACCTTTTTTATTTTTAACCTACTTGTGTCCATGATATATGCTATATAAAATAAAGTCTATATATATATATCAGTGTCGTCTGGTGAGATTTTGTGAAAGACAGGGTCCACCTCATGAAGGTACTCAGCAAGACTTGAGGATGAATTCAGTTCCAGCAATACTTCTCTCTTTTGCTTGCTGTCTTATCATCTCACCACTTAGACTTTGTATCATCTCTCCATTCAGGCCCCTTCTTTCTCTTTGTCTTATGTGATATCATTGCATGTCACACATCTACTTTGTATACCTGAACACTCATATGTATTGCCTTTGGCATGACGTGTCTTTGACATATGGATCCCATTTCTTCTGTGATTGTGGTGTGTATATGCATTTATTTATTTATTATGTAGCAACATTAATCTTTTGCTGTGATATTGCTTTTTGTCACTTGTGTGTTCCTGCATTTGCTCCTCCTTTGCTGTTGCTTGGTTACACTTGCACTGCTGATGACTTCCTGGATGACTGGATTTGATATCCACTGTGTACTGCTCTGATAGCTATCCCCATTTAGTGGTATCCAACACACACTTACCATTGGTCATATCATTCTGGTATGACTGTTACACAGTTTGCAGCATGTCAGCAGTAACGTGTTCTTTGTACATACATTATTTTTGTGTAGCATCATATCTGGTATGCATCCCTACCCTGTTTATCATTTTTCCTTCACATGTGTTGTATGGTCTCTATGTGTACTGTCTGTGTACCTTCCCTATCCTTTATGTGTATTTTTGACCTTTGTCTATCATGCCTTGTGATACTCCATGACATTTTTTTCTCAACTACATAGTACTGACATTTTTTCTAAGCTGTAAATAACCTAGTTTTTATGCACACTAATACATATGGATGGATATATAGGGCAGGATTCACGAAACCTCCGTGTAAGAGTTAATATGTCTTACACGGAGGCTGCAGTTAAACGGTGTGATGTAAGCATGCCATGCATATTCATGAGGTCATGCTGAATCACACCCTAGGCTAACACTGTCCATTTAGGAAAATTGGGGGCGTGTCTGCACAGCGAGTTCTGCAAAGGGACACGCCCCCAGAAGAGTCACAGTCCTGAAAGTAAACTCCCACGAGCGAGTCCGTGGAAATGTCAAGAAACACAACAGCACACATGCCCCCACAGACTATAAACCCACCTGTAATGTAAAACGTAAAAATCAACAGTTTAATTTTTTTTTTATAATTTCAAAAATGTTTGCCCGTAATTGCGCTCGTTTGCGCGGGTGTGCCCTTCGTTCAGCCACAGTTAGCAGTCATTGGAAAAGCATATAAGATCTAAATATGCAAATTAAGCCAAGTAGCCATAGCGTAGCGGTAGAGACGTCGGCCAAAGAGGAGGTAGTCACGGTTTGAGCCCCAACAACATCATTTTCTATTTTTAGTGAAATAAGCATGAAACAATCCCCTGACATATATGTATGTATATATATATATATATATATATATATATATATATATATATATATATATATATATAAAACTATAATTTAAGTAAAATGTAATGAAATGGGCCATGTATTTTTAAAGAAATCTGACACAATAAACAAAAAAAATTTTATAAGTGCCCATAGCTGAGCAGCGCTCTAACAAACTGAGTATGACTGCCCGCAGGTGAGCAGTTGTTTAACAGGTGTAATATGAGTGCCCGGAGTTGAGCAGCGCTTTAACATGCTGAAACTGTGTGCCCGTAGTTGAGCAACACTTCACACAGCGTAATATGCGTGCTCATAGTAAAATAATGCGTTAACCAGCGTAACCCGTTTGCGCAGAGCTGCACAGCGCGCCAACTGGCTTACCGGCGGGCAATGCTGAGCAAGCTGTATCAAAGCCGGCTTTACACAGACAAACCTACCTCCTAGCCTGTCTAGACAGTAGTAAAATTAAAAAAAAGCAATGCCCAGGCTCAAACCCAGGATACTGTGCATCATAGTCAATGTACTGAACCACTAAGCCATGACAGTTGTACTGAGAAATGCAGTATTAGCATATATATATATATATATATATATATATATATATATATATATATATATATATATATATATATATATATATTTATATAGGAATGAATGGAAATAGAAGCATGACAAAGCAGGTTTTCTTAAGCTGATACATTTCCAAAATGGCCAATCACAGATAAGTGTGGGAAAAACGGCATATATAAGCCCCATAGGTGGGAATACACAGCATAACTGATTGTGGAACCTATTTGCAGTCAGGATGGCAGGTGTAGGAGAGGGCAGTCGCTTCCGAGCACAGAGGTGGGGTGTTGAGGAGTCCAAATATATGGTTTGGCTCCTAGTCCACAATCATGAGGCTCAACTCATGCAGGGCCAGGTTCCCTGGGGTGCGTACAAGGCAGAGGCGTGGAACCAGTTGGCACATGATCTCACCAGTGCCACAGCCATACCAAGGACAGGTGAACAGGTCCGTCACCACCATGTGGACCTGAAGAGATGAAAGCAGGACTAACTGAACCGTTGGATCCAAGAGGCCTGGCAAATGCCCAATGCCCCACTACTGAGTAAGTATCCATGTAATTAAGTATGTAAGAAGTTATCCTAGCTGATATTATGGAGATGTATGTTCCAATATTACTTCATTTATATTACAGCTGCAGGTGTGCGTTCTGTGAATCGGCGAGCCTATGATGATAGGCTGGTGCGGTTGCACCACCAGGCAGGTTAGTAATTATTTTGCTGCAATTGTTATAAAATATAAGTGAGACAGCTTGTAAAAGAGTTCAGTGTTGTGACATATTAATAAAGTTCAAATAACACTAGAAGAAAGATTCTGCTAGTACTGTATGATTAGATAAGTGATGCAGCCTGTAATCCAGAAATAAAAATTAAACAAGTCTGAAATAGAGATTTTCCACCTGTATTGTAATATCAGATAACTTGCTTCAGCCTGAAAATTACTGGTAAACAAGCTAAACACGATAGACATGTGTCAAATACATCCCCTTTTAAAATCTGCCATGTGAAACAAGTGAGTCTGTTGGAAAGGATTGATGTAACCAAGTAAGAAATGTTAATAACACCTAGAATTAAGTACCATCTTGAATTGTAAAAATAAAACAAGTGAGAGTGTGAGAAAGAGGTATGAATCAACCAAGAAAGCTGTAATAAGTCTTGAATAAAGTTATACTGCAGTCAGTACATAATGAAATGAATGAGACAGCCACAACCAAAGAGTGAAATGTTTGTAATAAAGTACTGAAGCTGGAATATGTCTGTCCCACAATTTGGATATGTTGTTGTATCCTTGCAATATGGAGATAGTACGGTTATATGAAATACTGAACATCCACAGTTGTGTAGAGCCATATAAATCAAATGTAGCAGGATGCTGTACCTGAACACAGCCAGATATGAACGTGTATGAATAAAAATGCAATGTATATTAATGTAGCAGTAACATTCCCATCACCAACATTCCTAAGGTTACATATAGGAAACTGTACTAAGACCTGTAGGGTATATATATCTGCAGCTACTAGAAATGTACAGCATATGTATAGGTAGTTGAAGTTGTTAATTAAATATTTCTTCACCCTACCCTATTTTCACAAATAATGCCATTCCACACCAAACTGGGTATGTGTATTCACAATTAATTCCCATGGACATTTGTCCTGTTGGTTCATACATATTTGCATGTACGTTGATGCATGTGCCCTGTTCACATATCCAAACTTGATGGCCTGTTGCCATCAATCAACCCTGTATGCTGTTGGATTGTGTACTGTTGTTCAAAATATGCATGTGTTATGCTTGCTGTTCAATGTTTGGAATTCATGGGTGTTTGGTTAATGGGAATACTGATGCATGCTGGTACAACTAATTTTGAATGGTATTGTTTGTTACTAACCCAAAATGTCATAAAATATTGCTAAACATAGGACAACAGGGAAAGCGGGTTCCAGCGGACCCACCTCTCCCACCTCAGCTGGCGAGTGCACCTGGCACTAGTGCCCAGGCTGGAACCTCCTCCGGTGGCTGGAGGAAAACGTCCACTCACCCTCCAAAGTGTCCGGTCTGTGGTGCGTAGCGAGATCAAGCATTCTGTGCTTGAACCCCTACGCCAGC
>NC_056734.1:677883563-677886063 GCF_019279795.1 Protopterus annectens | reverse complement strand
GTGTGCATCACGTTACACAATATGGCAGTATGCAGGCAGATACAACTTGGGCATATCATAGTACCGCCTGAAACGCTTTCTGAAACAGTGGATTAGGAGTCAGGAAGAGCTATCTGAAGCCCACCAAGCAAGGCAGCAGCAGGCACAATATATTTTTGGCTCTTGCAAAATTATTGCATCTGGTCCACAACTATGAGCCATAATAAAGGCAACACAAAACAAAACTGATGCATGCATTATCACAGCCAGGCTATGAATGTCAGTGCATTGACTAGACACATTTGTATGAGATATTACCTTACAGCACAGGTTAGACAGTGAGCAGGATACAGTCATTACCATTTGCAAAGGTGGAGTGGGGCACATCGAAAGGTGACTGCAATTCTACCATATGTGTAAGGGTCAAGGATGCAAAGCAGTAGCCAATCAGGCAAGTATCAGGGTGGGGGAGTCAATGATTACATCCTTAAGTGGTGGGATGGAGTTGCAATGTCACCAATGTTGCCCATGTGTATTTTCTGGCCATGTGATTCAGGGTTTAATGCATTTTGCATTAGGCATGGTGTAGCACTTCAGGATTTTCATATAGGAACCCCGATACGGCACCTCCATATTTGGAAGACAACAGAAGGACTGTGTCTACAACTCGGATGATTACTACAGCTTGGTGTGGCACTCTGTTAGCCAAAAGGGGTAGTGATGCCATGGAACTGAGGGGAATGGATGAAACAGCATGGTGAAGCATCCCAGATGTGCAGCCTTATGAGTGTTGCTGGCCATGACAACTAGATTGGCACTCCCAGCTGTGGTGGCTATTGTGATGTGGGGTAACGGTGATGCAATTTCCAGAGTAGTTTATATCATCTGTGTAACCCCAGATTGGGAATGTCCACTTCATGTCAGGACCCTTGCACAGCCACAGCCAGTATGTTCTGCAGAACACAACAGATGGCAGTTATCACCTGTCTCGTGGGTATAGAGATACACTGACAGATGGTGTGTGGGCTACTGAAGGCTTGACCATGTGTGTTTGCTTCAAGTCCCTATATGTCAGGTCACTCTGCATGTACCTAGGTCACCCCACAATCTATACAGCCATTGCATGTCCTCATGCAGGCTATGAAGGATGCTCACTATGTCTGCCACAGTATGCAGTGTCTACCTATGGCTGGATCTCTGACCTGAACATCTGCTGTTTGATGCCAGCTGTGATACCCAGGTCAGGGAAAGACCTCAAATTATGGCAGGTAAGCCATCTTCCAAAATGCTTGTAAGAAAAAAAAAAGCTTTTTTTAAAAGTAAAATTTTTTCAAGGTTTTAAATTTTTCAACATATAATTTTTTAAAGCAGACATATCCTTATATACCACACATCTTCGCAATTCCTAAGATACATAAGAACATTTTTAAACCTCCCTTTCGTCCTATAGTGTCAGCAAAAAGATCAAAAACCCAACCTTTAGCAGTTTATATTGATTACCATTTGAAAGAAATAGTGAAGAATCAAAGTCATTTGGTACAAGATTCATGGGATTTTTTAGGAAAAATTACCAACAACCTATGGTCTGAAACAATAAAATTAGTGACCATAGATGTGAAAGACTTATTTACTTGTATTCCGAGAAATGAAGGGTTTGAATACTTTGAGAATAGTGTGTACAAATACTATAATGCAACAGATGACAATAGAAAATTACTAATAGAGTTGACAGAAATGGTCCTCGACAATAACTTCATAACATTTCAAGGAGAATACTATAAACAAGTTACTGGAGTAGCTATGGGGGCAGCATGTGCCCCCATATATGCAAATATGGTACTTCTTGGATGGGAGGAAGAAAATATTTTTCAAAGCCCATATATGAAAAACATAAAGATATATCTGAGGTTTTTAGATGATATCTTTTTATTATGGGAAGAAGACACTCCAGAAGATTTAAAAGACTTTATGTCTTATATAAATCAAACCACTACTTTTTTATCCTTCACCCATGAGATCAAACAACAAAATATAAACTATTTGGATATCACCCTAAGTAAGACAACCAGTGGTTTTAAGTCTAATATTTTTCGAAAGGAAACGTGGTGTAATAGTTATTTGCAATTCAACAGCCAACACCCTTTACACCAAAAGAAAAGTATAGTCAAGGGTCAAGCTGTAAGGATTGCTCGAATGACTTCCCAAAAAGAAGATTTGGAGAAAGAGTTTTCCTTTTTATTCGAAAAATTTAAAGAAAGGGGATATCCGTCACAATTTATAGGTGATATTTTAACAGAAGTGTATCAAGGATGGGGTATAAAATTCAAACCATTATTGGGTGAAAGATTTATTCCCAATAATATGAACACTGATGAAAAGATAGATTATAATAGTGCTTGCATAGTGGAATATAATGATTTTTCAGATTGTTTTACCGGGATTATTAGAAATAATTGGAGCATTTTCAAAACCAACAAGGACATCTATGAAGTGGTTGGAAAAAACCCAAATTTTACATATA